>NW_021604738.1:129806-148705 GCF_004785775.1 Grammomys surdaster | reverse complement strand
ACTCTAGCTCCAGTTCTAGGTTACTAACAGGCTTTAGACTGTTCCTTGACTGACTTGGAAACTGAAGATCAAAGGAAAATGTGTCCCTGTGGTTCAATAACTTCTGAATTGGGGAAGTATACAAAAGGGAGAAATGAATGAAAGAAAAAGGATATTCCTGTCTTGCAGCTGGCCCGTCTCCACAAGTGATCAGTGTATTGTTTGCCCCTCTGTGCCTTCTCAGAGTCCCACAATTCCTATCAGATCTGGTGCTCTAACAGAGGAACTAAAAATTACCATTTTCTGAGCCTTCTGCTTTTCCACTGGCTGGAATTCCACAAAGTGGCCACCAGTTCTCTAAAAGTGTTTAAATGCCTTAGCGATATCTGTATCACCAGGAAAGTTCCCAGCAAGAAGGAAACCAAAATATGGCTGCTAGCCTAGCTACTTAGGAGGCAGGGCTACAGTATTGCCTGCTTCATGGCCTAGCTTGGGCTACAGACTAAGGGAAAGGCAAGCCTGGGCAAACTAATATGACCTGGTCTCAAAATAAAAAGCAAAAATGTAAAAGAAAAGGGCTAGGAGAGGAGTGGCAGCATGTGAAGCCCAAAGTTCTGCCCCCATGTGGGGACCGGGGTGGGGGAGGAGCAGAGGGGGAAGAACCAGAGTATAAGTAAGCTTGGTGTTCCGCGACATGTGTAATCCCAGTGCTCAGGTAATGGAAACAGGAGGTCCCAGGCTCTAAGTGACCCTGTCTCCGAGCCTCTCTCTGTAAAGGAAGCAAGGTAGTAATCAGCTTTTCTAATTGTCTTTCAGCTGTAATACCAGTGGACATATGTAAGTCTATACCCATCCCAGCCCCTAAGCCCTGAACACTAGGCTCCAACAGTCTTTATCTGGCCACTGGGGAATCCCTGATCAAAGTCTCCCTGGGTTATTAACACTCTACTATAAAGTCTAGATTTTACTGATGTACAGACATAGAAAGAGCAGAAACATAAAGGGTTCTAAAACTTTACATGTAAAGTATCAACAAAAGACTGATTCCAGAAAAGGGAAAACTGACAGGAAAAAGGGAATAAGATGCTTACATAACCAGCACTGTGAGGACACCCTGGCCTGGCTCTGTCTGTCCCCATTTGAGACTATAATTAAGAATTTCCCTCACCATGTAGGAAATCTCACAGTCAAAAGCTGCTGTTTCCTTGGCACCTGCTTTTACATCAGCATAAGCTTTTGACTTTTTAATAATTTTATGGGGAAAAATTGAAGAATTGACTTATGTAAAATAAATAACAAGGAGAAAATTTCCCCGAAATTTAAAATCCAAAATTCGGGTCAGGTTAGAAATGCTGTCCCACAGGCCTTACTGGTGAGCCCAATCCTGAAACCACAAGGAGGAAGCAGAGAGCCAACTCCAGAAGCCCACCTCTGACCTCTAGTCAAGTGTGTATACACACCGTGCACACACACACACACCACAGACATACACACGCACCACCTGCATATACACACACATACACCATACACACCACAGACACACACACACACCATATATACATGCTAAATAAATAAATTTTAAAATATAAACATAAAACAAAGGAAAAAATGAATAAGGAAAAATAAAAAGCAAATAATTTTCTCTTCTTCTCAAATGGACCAACTCCAGTTTCCATCAGCAAGTCCAACTCTGGGGCCCCACAACCTCCCTTTCCTGAACAGTCCTGAGGTCCATGTCTTTAGGGAATATAAGACTTTGATTACCTTCTGTATCAGAAGTCATGATGTTACTGGGTCCCTTCAGGCCTACTGACTCACACAAGAGTCCAGGCAGGACCAGAGGGTAGTTAGGAGAAGTTCTAAACAAGGCAAAACAGTGGGAGAAGGAAGTGCTAAACCCAATCTCTGTCTCACAGGTTGTCAACCCCCATCATTGAAGCCAAGCTGTAAGTTCTGTTTGATTTTCTCCTGTTTTCCTTTGTTATTGCTCTATAAGCAGGCCCTGCCCATTTCTATGCTGTGTGCAGACACACAAGATGTGTGATTCTACCCCCACTCCACCCGTTCCCGTTGCCTCCATTCTGCAGACAAAACAGTGGGAGAAGGAAGTGCTAAGTCAATTCTCTGTCTCACAGGTTTTCAACAGCTATCACTCAAGCCAAGCTGTGAGTTCTCCATGATTTTCTCCTGCTTTCCTTCGTTATTCTCTGAGCCCACCCTGCCCATTTCTACACTGTGTGCAGACACACAAGATGTGTGATCCCCTACCCCACCCCACGCCTTCCCACGGCCTGTGTCGTCTAGCTCCACCTCTGCCAACAAAACAGTGGGAAAAGGTAAGTGCTTTAAAACCCAGTCTCTGACTCACCGGTTGTCAACAGCTATCTCTGAAGCCTAGCTGTGAGTTCTGCTTCATTTTCTGTTTCTTTCTCTGAGCCAGCCCTGCCCACTTCTACCCTGTGCCCAGACAGGAGAAGTGTGATCCCGCTCCCATCCCCCCACTCCACCCGCTTCCCCTTGCCTGGGTCACCTCCCTTCACCTGTGCAGATAAAACAGTGGGAGATGAAAGTGCTAAGCCCATTCTCTGTCCCACAGGTTGTCAACCTTGTAATCCGTGTAACGCTTGTCAACTTTGTCAACTTTGTAATCCTTGTCAACCAGCACTGATGCCTAGCTGTGAGTTCTGCATGATTTTCTGTTCCCCTTCCTCATTGATCTCTGTGTATGCCCTGCCATTTCTACCCCAGGTGCACGCATCCAAGATTTGTGATCCCCTCCCCATCCCCACACACCCCACCTCCTCAGCCCTATTTCCTTTCCCTGTGTCATCTAGCTCCTCCCTGTGCAGGGAACTCTCCTCATGTGGCCTCAGATATGCTCCCCCCTATAAGAACTAACTTTTTTAAGTCCTATGAATGAGCCATTACTAATCCCTGTACAGTGGAAACTGCAACCAAATAATTACCCCTACGTACAGTGGTGGGACCTAATGCAAGCCTATACACACACACACACACACACACACACACACACACACACACGTCCTCCAAGGAAACTCGAGCCAGCCACTCACAGCTGCTCTTGCTTTTCAGGCCCATCTGAGCCGACCGTGCCCGTATGTAAGTACTGAGTACTGTGCTTTGGTTTGATTCTCTTCACCTCTGCTGATGTGATCTGAGTCCTTCCTCCTCTTCCCACCTTCCTGCCCAGCTTCCCTGCACTGCACATATCTGCAGAATAAGAGACAGAGAAGTAGTGAGCTAGCGTTTGTCAACAAAAGTTTAGCTTCGAAGTAGCAGAAGCCAGAACAATTTTTTTTTTTGAGAAAAAAATAACAGGTGTTAAGTGTGGGGTGTTCCTCAGAGATAAAAAGGAACCATAAAACCCCAGCCCAGCCATCTCTCAAAAGTCTGTGACCCATAGTTGCTCAAGTCTATAATGAAGGAGGTCTGAAGGGTGGTCTACCTCTTCCTTGTCACTGTTGAACTCTGCATATAAATTTGAACTGGGATTGATGTACATAGAGTCCCTCTGAAAGTACCCTTGGGTCTTAGCTGAGTATTCCCCTAACAGACACCAGCAAGCCCATTAGATAACTCTATGTTAGTTCCACTTAAGGAAAATTAAACAGATTTCTCTTTTTTCTCTCTCTCTCCCTCTCTTAGTACTTACACAGAGAACTGGAAGTAAGTTTTTTACTTTTCTGTTGGGATATGTGGGGGTTTTCATGGCTTAGCTGGTTCTACTTGTAAATGCTAAAATCGAGATTCCTGTTATGCTCATCCATTTGTTTCCAGGCTTTACGGGGGGGCGGGGGGCGGGGGGAGGCCTGTGGGTTCCCAGAGATGGGCTTCCCACTGCTTCTGTTAGTAGTGAGGCATTTTCAAGGCACCTGAGACTCTGCTTAAAGCAGGTCAAAAGTTGACGATAAGGGGATGAGCCAGAATTCAGAGCAATCTCATAAGCCCACTCCAGGATCCCCCAGGATCCCCACCCTGGACTTCAAACACAAAGGTCTTGTCAAGGTCTTATCAAAAACTCAAACTGCTCAGCGGGTACCATAAACTAGTGTGTCGAAGAGAACCTGATGTCTGTGGTGAATGGGTGTGGGGGAGGGCAGTCAGGACATTCCGGGGTCTGAAGAGGCTGCTCCACACAATCTATTCATTCATGGGGGGTGGGGGGGGGAGGGCAGGCCTGAGGGCGGCCAAAGCAGCTCAGTTAACCCGTGTTTGGGGTAAAATGAGACATATCTGGATCTGTCTGGTAGACTGCAAACACATGCATACTCCACTTCCACCCAGGCACACTCCGAGTAGTTTCTAATAGTAGAATTTGAGTGATTTCCACGTTAGGACAAAGGGCTGGTTTGATGGATTGGGATTGATGCTTCTGACCTAGGCTGAGCTAGTGTTTCTCTGAAGTCCCCATCCAAATATACCTCTCATGCCCTCAGGTCAGCTAAATATTCTCACTGCATAATGTACACATTGTCAGTACAGGCCCAGGGACAGAACTGGAAACTCCAGATGTTCCCGACTAGGCACAGGCCCTTGTGTCTGTCACTTTTTCTTGTTCTTGTGACAGAAAGCATCTTCAGGAAGGAAGTTTATTTTGGCTCATGATTTGAAGGTGATTCAGCATGTCAGGGCAGCAGGTGTGAGGGGGTCCAGCATGTCAGGGTAGCAGGTGTGAGGAAGGTAGGTCCAGCATGTCAGGGCAGCAGGTGTGAGGAGGGTAGGTCCAGCATGTCAGGGCAGCAGGTGTGAGGAGGGTAGGTCCATACAGCACATTGCATCTGCAGTCAGGAAGTAGAAATGAATGCTACTGACCACACACTTTCTCCTTTGTCCCTCCACATTCAGTTCGAGACTCTAGCCCATGGGAGGTGCCATCCTCATTCAGGATGGTCTTCTTTCCTCAAAAAATCCTCTCTGTGGGGCTGGCAGGCTCTGCCTCTTTTAACTTAAAAAGAGAGTGTATGCTGCTCTTTCAGCAGACCAGACTTTGATTCCCAATACACAAATCCAGGGGCTCACAACCACCTGCAACTCCAGCTCCGGGTTATCCAATGGCTCTGGCCTCCAAGAGTTCCAGCTCTCAGGTGCACATACCCACACACTGATTACAAAAAAGGAAGCTAACTGGAAACACTCTCATAATAGATATACCCAAAGGGGTGTCTCCTGGGTGATTCTAGATCAATCTAATGGTAGTGCATTTCCTGAAGGGTAAAGAAATGGACACAGCACAGTAGAGCATGAGACAGACACAGAAGGCTGAGTTCTAGGTCACGTGCTTCCTCATGGGTGACAAAAGACTGTAATAAAAAATATTTAACAAAACATGGGCTGGAGAGATGGCTCAGCGGTTAAGAGCACTGACTGCTCTTCCAGAGGTCCTGAGTTCAAATCCCAGCAACCACATGGTGGCTCACAACCATCTGTAATGGGATCCGATGCCCTTTTCTGGTGTGTCTGAAGACAGTTACAGTGTACTCATCAATAAAATAAATAAAAATAAATAAATAAATATCTAAAAAAAAAGCAAAACATATACTACAGATAGTTTGGAGAAAGAGAAGACAGATCTATAAGAAAGAAAAAGGAAAGACAGAGACAGAGAGAGCCTTGGGAGCCCAGGAGATAACTCAGTTCATTTAGTCAGAATGCCCAACAATTAATTCTTAAACTAAATCTATGCATCAAGAGTGGTGGTACATGTCTGTGATCCCAGCACTCCCCAGGCAGGTGGGTCTCTGAGTTCAAAGCCAGTCTGGTCTACAGAGTTCCAAGATAGCCAGGGCTACACAGAGAAGCCCTGTCTTGAAAAACCAAGTGAGGAGGGAGAGAGGAGAGAGACTGAGGCAAGAAGAGTATAAACCCAAATCTAAAATGAGCAAGACCTTAACTACCCACCTCTGAAAAAACTAGTCCATGCAGAATCTCTGAATTCCACTTTAGGATGTAAATTCCAAAGAAAAACCTTGTGCATATGTGTAAGAACTCACATACAAAGGTGTATGAAAGTGTTAGTAATTTAAAATGTATTGAGCATATGTTTCTATATTTGTATGACTGAGGGAAACCTCAAACTACAGTATTAAGTGATATTTAGAGATAAAGTTTTTTTAAAGATGAGTCATATAAATTAAAACAAGCAAGCTTAAAAGTGCACACAAACTGTAAAGCAAGCAGACTATTTTAGTTCCTGAATACCCACATCTGACTCACAAGAGCGACTGTCCTAAACAGCAAGTGGAGACCATGTTCAAAGGCTGTTCCTTGTCTCTACCGTTTTTTCTCAAAGCACATGAGTGTGAAAAATGTTCTACTATATGTGCCGACCATCATCCTTGGCCATTAGTTTGAATATGTTTTTGTTTTGTGTTTCTCAAAACAACAAGAAAGAGAATAAAGCAATAGCACCTAAGGAGGCAGCCCTGGAATTACGGAGCACCTGAAGAAAATCAAACCTTCTGTGTTTCTAAGAGGGGGCAATTCCTCCTCACCCACTAGCAATAAGAACAGCCCTGCTATGGTTTCCTCTGTCCTTAGCAAGATTTGAAGGCATCCCACTTCCAGAACTGAAGCCCTTTCCAGTCAAAGGTGCAGTTCTCAGATGCTGGCAAAGCCACTGCCTCAAAGACCCTTGCAGCCTTGAACTCACAAGAAGCAGGGGTGACTCACAGCTATGCTACCACCGAGCCTGAGACAGCATAAATTCAGACTTGTCTAGTAATCCTGCTGCTTAGCTCTCCACAAACAAAACAGGGTGGCTTTGTCTATGAACAAAAGCCCACGAGCAGTCTCAGGATAATTTTCAGTGTCTGTACAATTGCATTCTCACTTAAGAAAGAGGCTCAGCCAGTGAAGGCTCTTGCTGCCAATCCAGATGGCCTGAATTCCATCTCCAGTATACACATGGTAACGAGAGAGAACCAGCTCCCACAAGTTGTCCCCTGATGCCCACACGTGAGCATCAAATGATCAAGGTAGCCCAACTCCTACAATCTGGGCCATTTCCTAACTTATCCAGAGACCAGATGGGAGATGAAGCGTGAGGCCCGTCCCTAGCCTTGGATCCTTCTCTCTACCCTGCTGAACCTCCCCTTCTTAGTCAGTTTGCAAGACTCATCTAGACAATACACTCATGAACCAATATTTCTATTCTATTAAAAAAACAAAACAAAAATAACTCACTATCCTAATGTGTCTTTTTCATTAAAGCAAAGCATGGACCACCTATAATACGTAAGTCCTGCATTTTGTTTTCCTTAATTGTATTGTCATTGACTTCCTGCAGTTGAGTCCTGGTATTCAGAGTGTGATTGTACCAAGGCCCATCATTTCTATGGTCTACTAGCTTTTCAGCACCCCTCGATCTCCAGCTTCTGGTTTCCTTACCCCTGTTCCCAGCAGCTTGCTCTCAGCTCTCTGCAGCCAGACAGAGGTGATAAGGAAACTGCTTAGTGCCCGCTGTGGTGCCATGATGGTATCTGTACCATCTTGGTACTTACCTTGTGCCAAGCAGTGAACTTGGTACTTAACATATGCCGATGTATTGCATCCGAGAAGTTCTTACTGCTAACATACACGGGAGGAAATTATGAGCTAACATAATCTACCACAGTTATTCAAACTAAATCTCCTTAGCTGGCTCTTAAGCCAGATGCTGGGAAATAATGTCCACACCCCCCCACCATGAGATACTTATGCATATGGAGGGGGGGACTGTGTTTTCTAAAATGAGCTTAAAAGCAACTGAGCCGCAGTAGAATGGCCCCAACTGAACACAGTCTTTGCAAAGAGGCGAATAGAAAGAAGGATAAGAAAGAATAGGGATGAGAAGGATCTAACAGTTAATTTTCAAACTTCTAGGGAGAAAATCAGGAAAGAAAATAGCCCCTTCTGGTGGCTTACCTATCTCCAAAAAAGGTGCCTCAGTTAAGAGAGCAGAGACTGAGGCTATCCCACTCAGCCCTTTTGCTAGAGTATGTTGCAGAGTTTAAGAAGTACTGTGTGTTCCTCACCCAGAAACTGTGTTCTCATCTCTTTACTTCTTTCTTTTTCACAGTGAAAAAGCAATCAGGTAAATGCCGTGTCTGCTCGCCTCTTCAGCTGAGTTTCCCGACATGCCAGACTTTGAGTCTCTTTAGTTTTACATTGAGTAGTTCCCGCTAAAGTCACTGGTAAATATACTTAGAAAACACAGACCCTACAGACGACAAGTCAGACAGTGAGCCACCTGCCTGGAGGTGGCTTGAAGTCAGGTATTCTACTTTTGAACATTTTACATCACGTTGTTTGCTCATGACTGATTCATAATGGTGGAAGAGTGGTTGACGGGCCACTGTGTATAGCAAAGTTAAGTCAACTGAGAAGTTACTTATTTACAATACAAAAAAAAAAAAAAGTCCTACTGAGCTCCAGGCTCCAGACAGGGACCCAGCTTGAGAAAGGGTCAGCCCTCCAAGAATTCACTCCTGCATTTAAATGTTTCTGACATGTCTCATGTCCAAAGAGGTTGGGAAAAAGGCAAAAAGTGGTCTCCTGCTCCTACATCTGACCCTTATGACGTCGTAAGAGAACATTGAGAGTGTATTTCTACCCTCACTGAAGATGACTGTGAGGAAGGCTCTCTCACTCCGCACTGGCTTCACCAACTACTGCAATTCTAAGAAAATTCCTGTTTGATAAGTACGGCACCTGTTCAGTGCAGGCTTGTCTGTCTCCATGATAGGATAGATCACAGGGCCTCCCAGGAACAGAATCTCCTGATTGTTAAAGGATAGGGTACAATGACTAGTGGAAGCATCAGCACGACACTATTACCCTGGTAAGTAAATGTTTTTATGTACCTAGGAAGACTCCGGAGGACTGATGAGTAGAACCAGCACCTACAAGTTGCCCTCTGACTCCAACACGCACACCATAGCACACAATGCTCAGAGGTTGGGAGCGGTTATAAATAGAGCTGCGGCAGGCTCCCCAGCCAAGCTGCACTAAAGTGTTCCCGCAATTCACAAAGTTCAGTCCCGCCCCCTTTGGCTGAGTAGAAGGAAACTGGCAAACGGAAGTCAGAACTGTGTAAGCTCTCCCAACTCGAGAGAGCAAACTTTCAACTAAGTAAGTCCACAGGGAAGATGGCAGGCAAAGCAGGAAGAGTCTTGAGAGATGAAATAACAAAACGGGGGGTGGGGGGGAGCAAAAGTCAGAGAAAGGAAGTTTGCCCAGCTGCTACAGTATTTCATTTTCTAGAGAAACTGGTCACCAAAGTGGATAACAAAGGGGAATGCCTCTTCACCCTTTCACAATGTCCTTTAGTGTTAGGAAAACAATATACTGCAGGTGCTCGGCAAGGAGGGCTGGGAGCGGGTGGGGTAAGGGGTGGGGTAAGGGGTGGGGTAAGGGGTGGGGTAAGGGGTGGGATAAGGGGTGGGGTAAGGGGAGGGGTAAGGGGAGGGGTAAGGGGTGGGGCTCTTCTCAGCTCAAAATGCCTGTCTGGAAAGAAGTTTTTCTTAGAAGTCATTTCTGTTGCCCATGTCAGCCCACACTAACTGTCTGTGTTTAGATTTTTAGCCCATGTGGCAGAACCTATCTGTAAGTGCTCTTTTCATAAATCTGGTAGAACTAAGGATCCCAAAATGGAGAGAATACTGTTCCTAACCGATCTCTATTCGGAGGAATGCTTCTATTTTTGAATACCCCATCCTCATCCTCTTACTGAGAAATCCGTTACTAATTACTCAGTAGAAAGGTAAACACTTGACAGAAAGATTGAGCGGGAGGGAAAAAATCTCCCAAACAACTTTTTTCCTAATAGCTTTTCTCCCTTTTTTGTAAATTATTCATGTATTTATCATTTATGTATGTAGATGTTTTGCCTGCATGTATGTCTTTGTGAGGGTTTAGGTCCCCTGAGGGTGGAGTTACGAATGGTTGTGAACTGCTCTGTGGGTACTGGGAATGGGTCCTCTGGAAGAGCAGCCAGTGCTCTTAACCATTGAGCCATCTCCCCAGACATGAAACATGAACTTCCCATGCTCAGGAAGAAAAGCTATGGAGGATACACCAGGCGTTTAGATAGCCAGGAGGAGTGCAGGGCACACAGACTGGAGGAGGGGAAGGCTGGTGGATACGATGGGAAAGGGGACTGAACACACGGCAGCCAGTCACATCAGGCCAGTCCCTTCCTTTAGAAAATGCTCATGCCTCTTACCATAGAGAGCTTCCCCAGGGGGAGGTCTGGTGTCAGCAAAAGTTCACTGATTAGCTCTTGGGGGAAAAAAGAGCCTGTAGCCTTGTTTCAAATCTTCTGCTAATATGTTTTTTGTTTCCTGTTGTCCTGCCAGTTTCCTAAGCCTTTTGGTAAGTTAAATACAATTCCTCTATTTCTGCATTACTCCTTTCCCAGAAGTAAAAGATTCTGGATACGTGTTTTCCAACCCCTATCCTTCTCTGTTGTCTAGAGTCCCTTAGGCACTGAAGAATTTACTATTTAATGTGCACAGTGTCTAGCCAGCAGTGAGGGAACAGAGAGCACACTACAGACGAGCATGCATGCACTGAAGTGCACATCGAGGCCCTGCATGCTGGTGGTTGCTTTAAGGACAATTAGTGCTGAGACTTTTGACAGAGATCCTGCTTCCAGACATCACTAGCCCTTTAGAGAAACAAACGTGCCATGTGCCATGAGGTCCATTACAGTTCAGGATCCTCATAATTCCATTTCTAGAAACACACTGAACAGAGTGTACGGTGTGCGACTCCAGCGCCCCCTTTATCATAATTCCTGCTGGAGAATTTTCAAGGAAATCTTTCACCACTAAATGCGGAATCTGTTTTCCCCACCACTTCCTAAGAAACCTGTGGGGGTTGTTTGTTTGTTTGTTTGTTTGTTGCCCCTTTCCCTCCACGTCTGTCTCTCCAGCACAGTCTTAGCTTTTCAGAGTCAGGTCAAGGTGACAGTCCCCACCCATTAGCTGGGAAGTCAGTATCGGTCTCTTCCCAGCAACACCTACTTTCACACAAGGAATTGCTGATAGCAGAAGTGGTTAGTTAGTCCTCCAGTGCAGTGCCGGATGCTCTCTGGGTAGACATAAACTCTCACAAGCACCAGGTAGTTGTGAGAGAACTGGGTTTTTAAAAAAATAATATAAAGCCCTTGCCTATTAGCATTAAGACAGATTTTGTTTAGGGCACTGGGGATACAATGAGCCCACCCTGGGTGACATTCTCCAGTGAATTTATCCATCTCTCAGCTGCTTTCTGTAACCTCCCTAGCCCCACAAAGACAACACTTTTTTTTTTTTTTTTTTTTTGGTTTTTCGAGACAGGGTTTCTCTGTGTAGCCCTGGCTGTCCTGGAACTCACTCTGTAGACCAGGCTGGCCTCGAACTCAGAAATCCACCTGCCTCTACCTCCCAAGTGCTGGGATTAAAGGCGTGCGCCACCACCGCCCGGCAAGACAACACTTTTATCAAGTGATTGTATTTCAACCCCTCCCCTAAATGCCCTTTGAACAAAGAGGAACCATTGACATTGCTGGTGACCTCTAATCTTGGATGAAATTGCTCACGACTGTGTGCTCTTGGCTGTGGATCAATTCCTACTGCTGTGTGGGTCTAGTAGCCCAAGGTTTTTATGAAGCTGTGGGGGTTATTGATTTTTTCCTCAATCATGACAGAGCTTACCACAAAAAGAGAGAGAAAAAGAGGGGGGGGTCTTAAAGACAATTCAAACAGTTTTGAAGTAAAGCAAACAAGCAATGGGAACCTTCCAGGACCTGCTGAAGGAAAATAACCAAGCTGACTACACAGATGAAGGAGCTTACCACTGAGACTGGCGATCCAAGTTCAGTCCCCAAAACCTACATGGTGCATCACAAGGTTTTAGAAGGCCCAAGCACACATGCATATACACACATACATGCATATATGCACACATACAATACATACACACACACATAATTGGTTATCTTTAAAAATAAAAATCGTTTTCTTTCTGCTATTATCTTAATATCTAGAATATTTCTTCTACCACAAGTTCTTCCCAAGCCAGCTTGAGAATTCTCACTAAACCCCAGAGATTGTCAAAAATAGAAACTGTAGCCAATGTTTAGAGACATGATTACAAATGAGCTTTCTGTGCTGTGTGGTAGAACACAGAGATAGGTAAAACGAAGGCGATTAAAAGAAAATGCCATGAAGAAGAGGCTTGAGACAGGAACCTGTCAGCATCCTGAAAGTAAGGGTGCTCTGACCGGGTTAAGAATCTGTTTTGTGTTTTTGTTTTTTAATTTCATTTTGTGAAGAAAAGAATGGCCATTACTCCTGTAACTGATTCCACAGGCCATAAAGATGCCCTGAGTACCTGAGTTGTTAACATAGGGTTCAGATCAGCTAACAAGAGGATAACACATGCTTGGGGATAGAATCCCTCACTAAATCCCCTCTCTGGCCTTACAAAGGGGGTTTTAATGGGACCCTGGTACATAATTTATTTTAAAACTAATTTGTTCCCTTTTTCCTTTTAAGGGTTCGCACTGAAAGGCTTGAGGTAAGTCCAGGTGTCCTCTCTCAGGCTTCCCCTGGTGTGGGTGGCATCCTGGGCTCCACTTACACGGGTACTTTAGGCATCCAACCACTGAGCTCAGTGGCAAATGACTTTCCATCCCTTCCCCTCTGCATTCACTAGTATAGTTTAGATCTTTTTATCTGTCTGCCTCCCTTGACCATGTCTCTCCCGTCCCTCAGCCTTCAGTATTTTCCGAGACAGGGGCTTGAAGTTAAGCCAAGCTCTTGAAATTTGGCCTAAAGATCTCCCATTTTAAATCATAACTGAAAAAATGATTAACATGAAAATAGAGAGCATGGCCTGGTATGCCAAAGAACTGAGTTGTAAATGCACAGGAAAGCAAAGCGTCCGACATTTAGCCCACTGGGCTCAGATAGCAGTGACGATATCCCATCCAACACAGAGGTCTGGGGCTTGGGAAGGAAGGAAAAGCCAACAGCCACTAATGACTTTCTTTTGCCTTTATCTCTTTCAGTTGACAGTTCCTGGGAACTCAGTAAGTTTGCATGACTCTCTTGCCTCCCCTTCTGTGATTAACAGCCTGGAGTTTCTGTTCCCAGATCCTCTTGAGTTGAATATTCTTCTATCTGAGTCATTTTGCCTTCAGTGGCTCACTGTTGTTTCAGTGTTGGGTCCTTCTAGTCTATTTTCCTTTTGGAGTAAAACACAGTATCTTGTCTCTGATTCAGTTACTGTGGAAAAACACTCTGGTGGTCAACCCACCAACATGTAGGCCAGCGATTCTCAGCCTGTGGGTTGAGACCCCTTTGGCAAACCTCTATCTCCAAGAAATATTTACATTGCAACTCCTAATAGTCACAGAGTGCAATTATAAAAGTAATCTTATGGTTGGGGGTGGGGTTACCACATGAGGAACTGTATTAAAGGGTCACAGCGTTAGGAAAGCTGAGACCCACTCAATGTCTGTCATAGCTTGGTGTCTGCTGTCTCTGAGCTCTGCTCTGGCTAACTGACGGTTTTCACTTCGAACAAAAACTCCTGTCAGGTTTTGTTAAACTTGGGCAGAACTGACACCGATAATCTGAGGATGTGAATCTTACTGAGTGAGACAAAGTCCTCTTCTCTGTGGGCACAGCTGTGGCTGGCCTTCCTCTCTGAGAGAGGAATGGAAAGAAAGCGGTGCTCAAGAACACTTGCTGCTCTTCCTGAAGTCATGAGTTCAGTTCCCAGCACCCACGGGAGCTGCAACTCCAGCAGGCCTCCTAGGGCACCTGTATACATGGCATGCTCTTTCATGGACATAAACAAATAAACAAAATATATACAAAAATAAAAGAGATAATTTTCTAAAGAAAAGCTATTGGAAGGTGGGTTCTCTTGGATAATCCCCTCTGATGATGTCTCTTCTGCATTTTGTTTTTTAGCACTGCCTCCTATGGTAAGTTCCTTAACTATTCTCAGATAGATTACAGGGTCCTCATACTTTCTGCACTGGACAGGTCTACTCACAAAATTGAGCCATATAATGTTAACGGTCACATCAAACATTCCTCTTTTTCAAAACCTAAGGCTTCCGGTGTCTGCTTCAGGGATATTGCTGCAGGGGAGTTGAAGGCCTACAAAAGAGCAGGAATACCTGACCCCCCTCCTCAGAGCACTTTCCGAGCTCCCAGTGAGCATCTCCTCACTCACTGCCAGCAGAACATGAAGAAAACACATTCAGAACCCCAGTAGTTCATAAGAATTCCTCTTTTTCTGTAAGTGGAGGATCCTCTGGTCATAATGGAGCCTCACCTCCTTTTTGTTGCCCTCTAAATGACTTCGACAGGCAGGAGGTACTGAGCCCTGTGCACACTGAGCCTTTCTTGCCCAGCAAAGCTCCTCACGATTTACTTTGGTAGCTTAGACAAAAACACAGAATTCATAGGTTTCATGAGATCACACAGAAGTCACTGCACAGGAGGGCTGGCTTACACGCACATAATTGAGTGGATCTGAAATTTTGACATGGTGGCTCACAGCTGTCCATAACACCAGGTCTAGGGGATCTGTCGCTGTCCCCTGTCCTCCAAGAGCACTCCGTAGACATGGTGCACTTTCACCAAAAGCACACACTTAACACAGAAGAAGCAAGTCTAAGAATGTATGGAAAGCGGGTGCTGAGAGCTGGTGAGCGGTTAGCGGTTACCAGCTAATGGTTATCAGTTAGCAGTTACCAGCTAATGGTTACCAGTTAATGGTTATCAAGTTAGCGGTTACCAGCTAATGGTTACCAGCTAGACGCACCGTGACTTGTACTTGATGAATTATGCCTTCTGTCAACGGGGACAGCACATTTGTGTTTCCTTCTGTCTTAAGAGATAATTATTTCTTCCCACAGTAGTTCTCTTCTAACTTCTTCCCAGCTACAGACCCATCCTCCTCCTAGTCACTAGTCATGACCCTAGCCTACTGAGCAAGTGGCACCTTCCGCCCCATCACACTTTACCTGTCATTCACTGGTCTCCCAGTTCACTGGAGAGAGTCCAGAATTGTATCAATAGTATCTACATCCTGTTATTAGCTATCAATATCTGTTGTCTAATACCTACATTGATATCACATTAATATCTGCACTATGTGACTTCCACCATTGTATATTTTGGGGCAAGATTTCCAGTTGTCCTCAGTTTGTTGATTCTAAGACATAAAAGGAAGTCAGCCTTGGGGGAGTGGGAACGGCAATGCTGGACGCCGGAATCACACACTCTTGCTGTGTGCTCAGCTCTGTTCCCAGATTGCAAAGGACAGGTGATCAGACACGGCGGGAGCGTCACCTTCCAGGACCCCTGCGGGAGCGCACTGAAGTGCTGTAAGGCGTGGAGAAGATGCCAGTGCGAGTACTGCTGCCCGAAGAGACGTGAACCCATATGGTGTGAAGAACCGGCTCCTTCCACCCCTCCTCAGCAGCATCCTCCACGAAGACAAGATTCTCAAGTAAGGTTTGACCAAAGAAGCGACAGTGAACTTGGCGCCCAGACCATATGTTATGAAGAGCCATTCCTTTTCAGAAGACTCGAGTCCCTGATAAGGAAGAACCAAGACGGGATAGTAATAAGGCAGAATGAAGGCGGCTTTCTGATACAGAAGGCTGGGGAGCCCCCATCGGACAAAAAAGAACAAAAACAGAAAGGGAAAAGGCCATCCAAGAGGTCATCACAATCCAGAGACACCGATTCTGATTCAAGTGCACCACAGACTGCAGAGGCCAGCACTCCAGAGTCCGCAGAGCAGCCACCCTCCGAAGAAAAGCCAGACGAAGGGGACGGAAAGAAAAAGAAAGACAAGAAGAA
The DNA here is from genome assembly GCF_004785775.1 of Grammomys surdaster. NCBI lineage: Eukaryota > Metazoa > Chordata > Mammalia > Rodentia > Muridae > Grammomys > Grammomys surdaster. The sequence goes on along the minus strand of NW_021604738.1, from coordinate 132,854 downwards.
AAAGAAGAAAAAAGACAAAGATTGAGAAAAGTGAAGGAGGGTAGGGCAAAGCATGGCCTCCAGTGTGATCCCCTCATCAGATACAAGTCACATCTAATCCTCACCCCGGTGCATCATGTTTATAAAATCCATCCCTTCTAGACATCTTCATCTTCTGCTCTTCAGAAGTTTGTCCTTACTACACCTCCCTGCCACGATCTTCATCTTCCAAATTTTGCTTTATTAATCACAATATATAATCCAATTAAGAAAGACGGTGTTTTCTGAAATAAAATGTCCTTATTACATATCTAATAAGTTCCTTTGGCAGTGTTCTGTCTCTAGCTGAACCAGTTGACTCTGTGACCTCGGTGGTTGCAAATGCTGTATTAGCCCATATGTATAACATATGTATAACATATATATAACATATATATATATATATATATGTAATCATGACCACGGTCACTTTCAAGAGTCAATTTTAAAATGTGTCCAAAAGTACTTTACACTGACAGTCTTATAAGAGTTTAGACAAATCTTGAGAAAGAAAAAAGTATCTGACTGTACTCCTCCATAGGGACAGAGAACGATGACACCTTACAAGCTGTCATTGTTGGATTACACACATGATGGATTACACATAGATACATGACAGAGGAGAAGAAAGCAAGGGGGTCCCAGGGATGAGGCATGTGCCACACACTAGCATGCAGCTGAGACTCACTCACTGGGCCACCTGAGGTTAGGTTCTAGAAGACGATACAGGGAAAAGGAGTTTCTAAAAACCAAACCTGAGTTTACACTTTACTCTTCAGACAACTGAAAAGCTTCAGAGTATCTGAGGCAAGGGGGAGGAAGGGGAGGGAGAAAAGGGAAAAAGGAAGAGAAAGGAGGGAAGGGAGGCAAGGGAGGGAAGAGGGAAAGGGAGAGGAGACCAGAGTTCAATTCCCACCACTTGTATCTGCTGGCTGCCTCACAACTACCTGGAATCCTGTCCCGTGGCATTCCATGCCCTCTCCTGGCATCCTGAGGCCCTACATCCAAGTACAGCCACCCCCCGCCACACACACACACACACACACACACACACACACACACACACAGAGCAAACCACTGTGGCTGTAGCCAGAAGACGCAGCTTTGGAAGAGGCTAGAAGGTGTGAGGCCTGACTGAGCATGTGGAGAGGTACATGTACCACAGCTGCCAGAGCAGAGGCACGTCAGGTCCCTGTGACTCTGACTAACACCCAGTGGATCCCTGGCTGGCCTCACCCCTGGATTGTCATCCCCACCAACATCCTCCGGCTCAGCTTCTCCCCTCACCAGGTTTCCCTGGAGAGACTTCCTGCCCTGTATTAGCCAGAAATCTCTAGGAGAATAAAACTTACTAAATGAACACACACACACACATATGGAAGGGGGACTTATTAGAATAACTTATGGGCTGTGGTACAGCTAATCCAACAACAATGGCTAAATGGCTGTCTACCAACAGAAAAGTCCAAGAACTCAGTCCATGAGGCTGAATGTCTCAGCTAGTCTTCAGTATAATAGAGTGTGCTTCCTTCTTCCACATCATTTGCTTGGGATGCCAGCAGAAGTGTGGCCCGCATTAAAGATAGATCTTCACAAAAGATCCGGACTAAAGGTGGGTCTTACTACTTCGAGATTTAATTGAGAAAAAGGTCCTCACGGGTGCACCCAGACACTTGGGCTTTAGTTAATTCCAGATGGAGTCAAGTTGACGTCAAGGATGGACATCACAGTCCCCAAAACATGAGAACTACTCAGGCTGCTAAGATTGACAGCAAGGAACTGTCACTGTCCCCTCCATGGCTAACCACTGCACCTGCGTTCTGCCCCATGCAATCAGTCAACCCTTACCCTCTTCTCACACCCACGAGCTCTTCTACACACACAGCTGCAGTCTAACCAACCCTCACCCTTGCCCCCCAGTCACCATCTTCCCCTGCAAAGCCCCCCAAAGTTCTTCCCTCTCTCCAGCCCTCACTCCCCAATGTCTTTTCACACCTCCACCTCACCCTCTATCTTTCCTTCACTCTGCAGACCCCTCCCTCACAGCTACCCACAATGCAGCAGGGAGGCAGGGAAACCTTGGTCAGCCTGAGAACTGAGTTAGGAGGCAGTCAGGTCCGCATGCTGTGATTCTGGGTCCAGATGTTGTCCTTACCTTGCTCTGTACAACTGTGAAACAACTTTCCCACAACACCGTTTTTTACTTTAAAGATGGTCACTAGAATTACAAAATAAAATAATTCTTTTGTAGCAGCCAGTTGAATTTCTCTATATCCCTACAAATACACTTTCACGTCCACTTATATTTTATCACAACAGCTCAGTTCTGTCTTGTTGGACCCAAGGAAGCCATACAGACTACACAAATAAAATAACACAACTATGTTTCTATAAAACTTTATTAATAGGTACTGAAGTTGAGACTCTCACAATTTTTACACACGACAAAGAACTATTTGATATTTTACATGAAATATAAACATTTAATATAAAATTACATTAAATATAAATATTCACAGGACACACAAAAACAGTTTAATCCAATCTGAGTCATAGTTGATTTTTCAATTCTCACTTGGAGAAACAATGAATACATTAAAAGGGAAAGGATTTAAGTTGATAAAGCAGTCTGCTTTGGTTAGTTTTGGTTTGGTTTGCATAGTGAGGATTGCACGCAGGACTCCACAATGACAGAACTGAAGCACAGTACCTGGAGCAGCAGGAAGCTGAGAGCTTATGCCCCGAGCACAAGCAGGCAGCAGAGAGGGCAGGCTGGGAGTGATGCCCTGTTTTGAAGCTTCAAAGCCCACCCTTCATCAAGGGCATGTTACCCAAACCTACCCCAACACTACAACCAACTGTAGACCGACTATCCAAACACTTGTGCCGATAGGGGACATTTTTCTTCATGCCACCACACTTATCTACACAGAGAGTTCCAAGCCAGCCTGGGTTATGTGAAGTCGTCCCTTTAAAAGATAGATAGATAGATAGATAGATAGATAGATAGATAGATAGATAGATAGATAG
>NW_021604738.1:92059-129796 GCF_004785775.1 Grammomys surdaster | reverse complement strand
TAGATAGATAGATAGATAGATAGATAGATAGATAGATAGATAGATAGTAGACAAAACAATAAAAAGTTAAAATACATGAAGCCAGCCTTCATAAAATATAAATTAATATTTGTACTGACATGTGTAATTCTGTAAGAAAGAGAAAGAGACTCAAATATAGAAATCAAAGGTTTGAGAATCAAAGAGAAAACTGATGTGACAATAAAGCTGGTTCAAGGAGATGGATGGACAGACAAGTCATTGTCCACTGAGAAAGTCCAATTTGAGGAAATAGTTAGGATCCAGAAATCCCATCACCAGGAGCAAATGTAGAAGTCAGGAAGTCATGTGTCAGACATATGCTTCCACATGCTACAGAACTGATCACAAGAGCCAAAACACAGAAGAGACCCTAGGTGACCATGGCCAGATGAACAAATTAAAACAATGTCCACTCAGCCCTTGGCCCGTTGCTGGCCAACTGGTACAAAAACCCAATAAAATGCCATTTAATACCAACAGGAAAATGCCTTCCCGGAGCTCAAACCAGCCTGTTTCACATTAGCTGAAACAACAGTCAGGGCATATCTTCCACCACCTGACACAAAACAGGACCTCACTGTCCCCACAGCCACAGCCTCAGAGTCACACTGAAGAGCAGTGGACCAAGCCTCCAGGCCCTTCCAGGACTCATGGGGGCTTTGGTCCGTGGCTTCTTCACTCCCACGTGGAGTGACTCTGACAACTCAGGCAGTGATCCACACTATGGGAGCAGGGTGTTCCGGCATGGGGGAAGGAATTGAGATTCTTCTCCCTCTCTGCCCTCCTCTTGTTCCTCCCTTTCCCCCTCAGACACACATGCCATGGAGCTGATAATCATTGAAACATTTCCAGACTTAATCCTGAAATATGGATAAACAGTCCCAGAGAAGGAAGCCTCGTGGAAGGAGAAAATGTGGGACATGTCACTCATGTTATAGAAAGAGATGTCACCTTCAGTGTAGTCCACAAACACCCCTACACTCTGTGGAGCTTGCCTGATAGATAATGAAGCCCTCCCAGAGTCAATATAGGCCCAATATCCACTACTAGACTGCCCCACAGTCCAAAACCCCTTAGCTGGACTCTCAAAATAAAAGTCTTTTCTGTCCACACCTTCCCTACAGACCCCCAGAATCCATTTGCTTCCTTCTCTTTTTGTTAGCTTCACCTCCCAGTAATATCGTCCAGAAGAGATGCCTCCAGTGCCTATGACACTGAAGAGGTCATCCAAGCACATAGTGGTGTACTTCCGGGTCACACTCATCCTGTCCTGGGAGATGGCAAGGGTGTGATGGGCAGAGGCTGGATCCAGAGTGAAAGTCCCTGTAGAAAGAGTCAGCAATCATGGGAAGTTCTGCTCAGTACCCACAAGAGGCTGCTCCACCTTCATCTCAAAACCTCTTAGCTTCTTCTAGGGGGTTTAGTCTCTCACATAAGAGCCTTGAGGCTCAAACCAAGGTCTTGCAAGCAGAGAAAGGCAAGAAAAGCCAAATTAGGAGGTGAAAAGGAAACAAGGCACTTGAGAAGGAAACCAGCTTAGTAACTGTCAACTCTGCCATCCACATCACTGAAGACATCAACACCTGAGTCACCACACAGAAGAGGAGAGACCAGAGCCATAGGAAGCACAGGAGGAGTGTCCCTAAGGGACACAGAGTCACTCACAGGCCTGGAAGTGTTCCTTTCGCCAATCTACAAGAGAAATACAGATCATGTGAGGGTTGTGAGGGACTATACCCATCTTGTCTGCAACTGTCTTCAGAAACAGACTTTTTTCGGGTTCTGAAGTGGGAGTTGTGGGGACTTGTGGGGACAATATGCTTGTCTCACACACCTATACATACACAGAGGGAGAGAGATATACACATAAAAACACACATACACACACATACATACACACATACACAGAGAGATGTGACACACATAAAAACACACATATACACATGCATACATACACACATAAACAGAGACAGACAGACAGACAGACAAACAGACAGACAGACAGACACAGACATGCACACAGAGGGAGGGAGAGATACACATAAAAACACACATTCACACACACATACATACATACACAGAAAGAGAGGGAGAAAGATACACACAAACACACACATACACACACACAGAGGGAGAGAGATAAACACATAAAAACACACATACACACATACACACAATCTGCTGTAGCCCTCCTGTAAAGACTCAAACAGTGGGGTTTAACATCCATTCCTCATAAAGTCAGAGAAGCGTCCTCTCACTGTGCCTTGTCAGGTCCCAGACACAAACATCCTGGAAGCTACACATCCTTGAATCAGAACATTTCCAAGAATGGGAAGGAGGGATGCGATGAAGCCGGAGGCCTGTGAGTCTGGGAGGAACCTAAGCTACCTGAGGAGTTAGAGACAAGCCTGACTCACAAGGGAAGACCCTGTCCGAGACAATGGCAGCACGGATGATACTCTACAGTACAGAGCCTGCAAGGCCCGGTGTTTGATCTTAAAGAACAAGCAAACAAAAGTCCAAGACCACTTGATGCCCTTGCAGAAGACATGGCTTCAGTTCCCAGCACTCTGGTGGAGGCTCATGACCATCTGTAACTGCATTTCCCGGAGACTAACACACCCACCTGGACTCCAAGGGCAATGGGCATGCACAAGGCAAACAGACATACATTCAAGAAAAACACTTATTCACGGAATAAATAAACAAATGAATGGAGAGATAGAGATAGACAGATGATTGATAGATGATAGATAGATAGATAGATAGATAGATAGATAGATAGATAGACAGACATAGAGGAATAGAGAGAGGGGGGGAGAGAGGAAGAGAGAGGGGGGAGAGAGGGAGAGAGGGAGAGATAGACAGACAGATCTTTTTAAGAAGAGTGTTCATGTGTATGAGCAGTTCTACCTGGCATGTGAGGTCCCCTAATACAACCATCACAGGAAGTTGAGTGTGATTTCAAGTAGATCACCCAGGCCTCAGCAAGATGCTAAACATCCTGGAGACACTGGACACCAGAATCAGAACACATGGTCTTGACATCCAATCCCTGAGTAGCCAGGATCTCTGAAGAAGGAATCATCAGGGGCAACAATGCCAAGCACAGACACAAAGACAGAGAATTTGTGTGTGGGGGGTGGGGGAGAGACAGAGACAGAGACAGGGAGGCAGAGAACACTAGAATACCAGAGAACAATAAAGGAAAGGAACTCATAGTTGAGACAAAAGCACAGGAACCCCAACTTTAAGGAGGACAGAGAACCAAAGACTATCTTAGGGATACCTGATTCCCAAACCTCCCAGGCTAACTTCTGTAAGTAGCACTTCTGATCCACAAGGACTCATGGCGTTCTTCCAAGTCTCTGTTAGCAGCTGAACTCCCCACTAACCTACAAGATGTCCACTGATCCAGATGGCTGCAGACTGGGCCATGCTGACTCTGACAACAGACAAACCCAGAATGCATTCTGTGAGTCTGAAGAGGAATCCCTGATGTCTTCTATGGAGGCTCCTTCAGTGACAGGGAGCACAGAACACTTAGCACATCCCGGGGCAGCAGGGATGTAAACTGAGAGAGAAGAGGATGACAGAAGCTGAAGAAAGACAGGTCAGAAAAACACACAGTCACAGCTGTGCACACTCCTGCTGGGGAGATGAACAAATGTCTACTCACACCGATAGCATGCCAAAGACGGGCCAAAGAGAAGACTCCACTCGGGTACAGCTTGTGGAATCAAAGAAACAATGAGCTCAATTAGACTTTCTTATAAAAACACCATCTATGAATGAGGAACCACAATAATTAAGGAAAAAAAAATCTCTCTCACCGATAGCCATTAAATGTCTACAGACTTACTTGGGGAACAACATGATCAGAAGACCTTCCTCGAGTAGCCATTAACAGTCTATAAATCACAGAGAGGGTGACTAAGAGGGGGTAGCAGGTAATAGTGCTTGTACCAAGTGAGACTAAGCATGACTTCTACATGCTGTCCTCTGATCTCTACACTCATGCCAACATACACACAAGGATACAAGGAGACAGACAGACAGACACAGACAGAGACATAAACAGACAAAGAAAGAATCTTGGGAAGAGGGAAGGAAACCTTTGTGACTCTTGTCTTTTAAATGGGCCTAGTCATAGGCAGGTCTCCTTTGGGTGGTCACAAACAGCTCAAGAGAATGACAGCTACTTCCTGCTGGCTTTTATGTCTGCTCAATGCAAGGTCGGGCCATCTGGGAACAAGGACACTGAGTAGGGAAAATGTTTCCATAGCACTGGCCTTTAGGACAGCTGTGGGACATTCTCCTGACTGGTGGTTGACATGGGAGAACCCAGCCATGTGGGCACTGCCATCCCTTGGCAGGTGGTTGTAGGACACAGGAGAAAAGAAACTGAGCAAGCCACAGGAAGCAATCCGCTAAGCAGCACCCCTCCATGGCCTTTGCCTCAGCTCCTGCCTCCAGGTTCTTGCTTCCTTGGCTTCCTGCCTTGACTTGCTGTGAACAGGGACTGGGAGTTTGAGTCAAGTAAACCCTTTCCTCCTTGAGGAAATGCTTGGGTCTGAGTGTTTCATCACAGCAGGAGAGACTCTAACTGAGACACAGGCTCTGCCCAGCAGGGGGCAGTCTATCACAGTCACATACCTGCATACAGCTGGGCCTTCCTCCAGGCTGTAAAAGAACACATTCTGGTGAGAACTCAATCACAATAGCCTGACTCAGAGAGTCTGCTAACCTTCATCCATTCTCAAAGTGAGGCTCTGCCTGGGAGGAGAGAGGACCCTGCAAGATGCAGAGGCAGCAGAGTATTATGGGAAATTCCCAGAACCATAGATCAGAAAGATGGCATTGTAGGGTAAGTCCCCCACTGCCCCTGCTCTGTATGACTTTTTAAAAATAGTTTTTAAAAATGAGTTTATTTTACATATATGAGTGCTCTATTTGTATGTATACTTCCATACCAAAAGAGTACATCAGATCCCATCACAGATGGTTGTGAGCCACCGTGTGGGAATTGAACTCAGGACCTCTGGATATGCACACAGTGCTCGTAACCTCTGAGCCATCTCTCCAGCCCTTCTGTGTGGCTTTTAGCTGTAAAACAGCTCCCATCTACTTCAAACAGGAAAATAATAATAGAAGTAGTTGTCACACTACTAGTCTCTAATCCTTCAGCTTCACTGTCAACAAACAAAACTTTGCACTATGAGAAAATATCTTAGAAAATAAAATAAAGTTATTCAACAATTATCAGAACACATTACATCAGCTCCTTTTTTTTAAAGATATATTTGGAGGTGTGCAGCAGAATAGAATGTGTATAATTAGTGTAGCTATGAAGTGAATTTGTGGGAGAAGCACCCAGTGTTCCTCAGGTGAAACAACTCTAAAGCCAGGCGCATCTATACCAGGAGCACACAGACTCCAATCTCCTTCCCGTCGAGGGAAGCAACCCAAGTCTCTGCCCGTCACCTTGATCAACACCTTCAGGAGCAAAGGGAGCAGACTCCTGGAGGATGACTGAGGAATGGGTGCAGGTCATACTCCTGAATCTGTGACCTCTTTTACTGATAAGCTTCTTTTGCTGGGTAGGTGTTGTCAATTTTCAAAAGCTAGAGTCATCTGAGAGGAGGGAGCTTTAACTGAGAACATGGCCCCAATAGACTGGCTGTAGGCAAGGCAGTGGGATTTATCTTGATTGATTGATGTAGAAGGGACCTGCCCACTCTGGGCAGTGCCACACCTACACAGGTGGTCCTGAAGTGGCCAGCAAGACAGTTGAAGAAGCCATTGGGAGCAAGCAAGGAAGCAGCCTTCCTCTGTGGTCTCTACTTCACTTCCTATCCAGTTGCCTGCTCTAGGTCCCTGCCTTGAGTTCCTACCTTGCTTTTTCCCAATAATAAATTGTGATTTTAAAATATGTAGGACAAATAAGCCATTCCCTCCCCAGATTACATTAGTTTATTACAGCAAGAGAAACATAACTAAGACACTTTCTTTAAAGAAAATGTAATACTGCTGTTTGTCCCCAGGTGCAGACAGAAGTCTGGAGCTACTGAAGTGAGCGATAAAAATATCAGGAAGTGGTTGAATTATGACCCAGGGCACAGGATAAACACAGGAGTCACACATTTTCCAGCTCTGGGCAGAGATCAGAAGGAGCCTGAACACCAGGCTGCCACCTTCCAGAAAATTCCACTTCTGTCCCCAGAAGGGGTACCTACTCTACCTAAAATCAAGGAGAGGGCACACACAGAACCTGGGACATTGGGGCAGTCACTCACCGGCATTGTAGGCTGCTTTCCTGCCATCTGAAAAGCAACACACAGGAGTCAAGAGAACTACGGGGCTCCTGAGGGGACCAGAGGGCTCCCAAGGAAAAGTAGGACTCACCAAGCTCCTCCCTGAGTGTACCTGAAAAACAGTGAGGAGAAGGAGTCTGTACACTTAGCAGGAAGAAAGGAAACACAGTCGGGGTTCCTGATAGTCTGAACTACAGACAACCTGACCCAAAGAACTCCAGCCATCCTCTCTGGATTTTGTTTTCCACCTACTCTGATCTCAGAACACTGCACCTGGGGACTCTGACCCCGTGCTTCACTACTACGGTGACTTACTAGTAGTCCTCAGAGCATCCTCCTTTGTCTTCTGTAACTCATCCTTCTCACGCTGAAGACTCCCCCATTCCTGCTGTGCCTTCAACCTTGCAGAATGTTCTCTTCTGAGAAGATAGCTTGTCCCTAAGACTAGAAGTCCCATCATGGTCAGGGTCACGAGAAAAGCTGGCTTCCAGGGAGAGGCCTGAGGGAAGAAGGGCTCTGTGGCCCAGGCAGAGAGCCAGTGATAGGCAAACCTGAAGACAGACAGCCTAGCACACTCTGGGAAGATCATATACACCCGGCTCTGTAGGAGTGAGGGACAGCTCTCACCTGGGATGAACATGGCCATGGCTTTCTCCTGGCCCAAGATGGGATTGAAGATGGAGCAGGTCACATTCCCCACAGAGCTGTCTCTCACCACCAGCGAGGTCTCTGTGCTGAACAGTCCTTCAGCATTTTCAAGGTGGGTCTCTGAGGATGCTGACAGATTCTCTCCTCTGGAGTCTGTCCAATGCACCTGGGGCTTCGGGTACCACCCTGAAGTCAGGCACACAACACTCACTCCACCGTCTTCTGGACCTTTGATGTACACTTCAGGGACAGAGCCCATAGCTGCAAGAGAACAGATGTGAACACCCTAGAACCCACTTTAGGTTGAGAGACCCCAGGAACAACTATGTGTCTCATGGGAGCATTACACAGGGCTGATGGTAACTGGAGGGAAAACTATTCCTGGATTGGGACTAGATTGAACCACTGTTGCCTAACAGAGGATAGGTAACAGAGTCAACTATGGGGAACAGAACACAGGTGTAGGAGGCGGTTCTGATGCTAAGGTCCTGTTCCCCAGTTGGTTCTTGATCTGTCACTAAAGAAAGCCATAAGCCAACTACTGGGCAGAATGTAGAGACAGGACTTCTGGGTCCCTGGATGTAGGAGAGAAACACAAGGAAAGACGAGACTGTTTGTCATGATTTGGAGAGAGTAGAACCAGGGAACCATGTGAGATCTCAAACTAGAGTGAACACAGAGGCCGCTCTTACAGGTGAGGGGTCAGATGAACTTAGCAACTAAAGAATAGTGCAGGTGGGAGAGTCAGAGATTTAAAAAAAAAATGGTAAGAGCACACTTTTTCTGGTGGGAGATAGTGCTGTCCAGCAATTGTTCCAGAAGGCAAGTTGTAAAGGAACAAACTGTGTGTCTTCATCCAAGGTTTCAAGGGAAGCCAGGTGGAGGCTGTAGAGCCGTCCACTTCCTGGAGCAAAGGTGGGAAGAGCGAAAGCCTACATACTACACACAGACTTCTCTGTAATCAACCACAAGGTCCTGAGGAAACTGAAGGACATTGAACACAGTAGCCCTGAGGAGGGAACCAGCACTCCCTCTGTCCATTATCCACACACCTGTGACCCTCATGGCAGGCCTACATCCAGCTCTCCTCTCCAGGGAAGAAAGAACCTGAGCTTCCTTCCTTCCTCTCCTCAATCACTTGCCTTTACCACTGACTGTCATTTCTCACTGACTGCTCACTGACACACAGTGATCTTCCTGCTGACACCTCTGAACTACACATTCCAACAGCTGGTATTTTCATAACACAGACAGGATCTCTGGCCTACAGGACTAGACACAGCACATTTTAGGAGATCCGTGTATAGAATCTGAGTCGAATTCATCTATGTAAGAATTCACTACCTAGTTCTCATCTCAAAACGGGAAGCTAGAAATAAGTAGAGATAATAATGAGAGAGCAGAGCATCCGTGTGAGCCCAGCACTGCACTGCAAGCTCAAGGACAGTCTGCCAAACAAGAGAACGTCTCTCAAAACATGAAGCAAAGTAAGGAGCTGAGTGACGTGGTCCCTCTGTTTCCTCCCACACACAGGTCACCCAAGGTGTTTACAACAGGGACTAGTTAACCAACCTGCTACCTTCAGTTCCAAGATGGCCTCTTCATAGAACACTCCTTGTTTGAAGTGGCAGATGTATATCCCACTATCTGATGCCTGGACATCTTGGATCCTCACAGCAGCCTTGCCTTGATGGAAATGATCCTTCACCAGCGAGGTGCGCTGTAAATACCCAGGCATCTGCCCTTCCTTCTGCTCCTCTTGGTCCCGATAGACAAGTACTGCTTCTGAGAATCTGGTGCGGAACCACCTCAACTCCTCCATGTTCTCCACACTCATGGCTGGAAACACGGAGCAGGGAAGTATGGCTTCCCCACCCAGCTCAGCCACAATGGGGTCTGAGGGACCAAAGACCAGGAACTCCACTGTGGACAACAGATGTAGCAGTGAGAGGCTGGAGAGACACCAGGCAATGCAGGGAACACACTCTGAGGAAAATTGCATGCCAGCAGAAAGCAAGAGGTCAATGGGGTTGTTCTTGGCATTGTGCATCAGGCATCCATGACTAACTAACATACTAATGTACAAGTTATCTTTGGACATAGCAGTGCACCCCATAAATGATGCAAAAAAAAAAACCCACTTCTGCCTATGTGTCCCTGGCCCCAGACCCTTCCCTGAAGGAATCCCTTTTATATTCTTTCCCCAGCTTGCATGTACTTGGTCACCAGATGAATTTCAGGTAACTGAATCTTCACTGAGAGCACCAGCCTCAGCATGTTTGGGTGGGTTCAAGATCATAAATTTATAAGGATTATTACAGATGCTCACACAATTGGTTATATGACCACACCATGGGAGACACAAGTGTAACAGGCTGGTCTCATACAAGACCCAGGAAAGTCCCAACACCCAATCCTAAATTCTGTTATCAGCCCATTTCTTCATCCACTGAATAATGTGAATATTAAAACAGAGCTGAGGATGAAGAGACAGCTGAACAATGAAGATACAACAGATTCTTCTAGAGGATGCAGGTTCAATTCCCAGCACCCACATGACTATCTGTAACTCTCTTCTGGACTCTGTGGGCATCAGGTACACAGGTGTTAAACAGACATATATTTGGGGGAAATGCCCATACACGTGAAATAACGTATACAGAGACAAAAAATACTTGTCTGAAACAGCAGCCTGCTTCCAGGTGCCCCAATCTCTTCTTGATAAAGAAGGAAGAATGTCCTCTTCATTCTGAGAACCTTTGGCCCTCCAAACCTGGAGGACTTTGACACAGGCACTGTGGCCCCAAGAGCTCCCTGTCATGCTGCACTACTCTATTGATGACTAGCACACTGCTGCCACTGGACAGTACAGGACATCTGTGTGCTGTCTCCCAACCCCACCTCTGTGACCCTTACGTAGAGTCAAAGGCTGTCCCTGCTCTGCTCAAAGCTCAGTCCTGACTCTACACTTCCCACCAGGGATCACCAGGCCCTCAGGGCTGTTCTCCACTCAGTCCTCCTCACCTCAGCTCCTGTTTCTCTCTCCCTGGGTCATTCTGCTACAGACAGCACTGGTCTCTGCAGCCCCTCACACCTCAGGCTCACTGCCAGTCCAAGGCTAGCCCACCTATACTCCCAGGGAGGGTCTGCCTATGGAGCTCAGGCTGGCTAAGGACTCACAGTATTCAATATCAGCCTCTCCAAGGCTGATGCAGGCATTCTCGCCCGAGATTTTCATTACTAACTCACTGTAAAGGAAAAGCTGGAAAAATCCTGGGTGCCAGGTTTAAGTGAGTCTCCTGCACATCTGACCTGCAGAGCACCCGGCAGCTCCCACCCACTGTAGGGAGACATGGGAAGACAGAGCAGGACAGACTCACTTGCAGTCACCCAGCTAAGCAGCTGTGTAAGGACAAACAGGCAGGAGACACTGAAGAACAGAGAGGACTTGCAGCCATTTTCCATGTCCTCTGAGCTGAAGAGAAAAAACAGGAGAGGCAGATCAACACCCTGGGGCTGGAGATAAGAGCGGAGAACTACCCAGACGTTTTACATCTTACCAGAGACAGCCTTGCTCATGGTGAGATCAGCCTACAGGATCAAAACACATCCGTGCTCATAGGTGAAGGCTCCCACAACCCAACACTGACAAACAGCCCAACCTGGGCTCCTCTCAGCCCTGAGAAGACTGGGTGGCTGGGGACATCCAAGTCATCTGAGAGGAAGCCATCCTTTCCTTCCCACCTCAGCCCCAGATCACCAACAGCAAAGCTCTACCCAGAAATATAGGCCCCTCCTTTCTCAGAGCCTTGAGGAGAGCCCAGTGTAGAAAAAGTGACTCCAACTCCCCCTTATCTACAAACTGCCTGTGACTCCCAAGACATGGAGCCTATGCCCAGCTTCCCTCCTCAGGAATACCAAGGAGCCTGTATTCTACAGATCCACAACTGTCACCAGCCCCATACAGGCATCTTCAGAGACACACAGGTCTCCAAGAAGGCTGAGATGCCCATTACAGATGCCTTGTCCTGGCTTTCGCTTGTGCAGATTGTCCACACTCATGTCCCAGCCCAGCCCTGACATGGCTCCTGACATGACTTTACACTTGGCAGGTCACACACACACAGACACACACAGAGAGACACACACATACACAAACACATACACACACAAGCACACATACACACAGACACACACACAGACACACACAGATACACACACCCCACAGCACAGGTTTGTCCTCATAGTCTCTGTTGATAAAGACCAAGCTGGGTGTGGACAGGGTTGAAAAGAACAGGAGGAAACTCTTTTCTTCCCAAACCTCCTGCTGTTTGGAAGGAGAGGGTGGTGAAGAGGGAGCCTAAGGCCTGAGGACAAACATGTGGGACCTCTGAGTTGTCTCCAGGCACAATGCACCAGGGAGGTGACCTGATGGGACTCACTCAACACAATCTCCTCTCTGCTCTTTCTGCAGGCCCCAGCTGTCTTCAACGCCCACCTACCTGCTTCTCTTTGCTCCCAGCTTTGAAAGGCTGTGACTTTATCAGGAGCAGCTCAGGAACAAGGGGACCCAGCAGACCCCAAATCTTCCTCTCACACCTCAGCCCTGCTCCAAGGGGCTCTCACAGCTCTAAGCTGGGCTTGTCCCAATCCATCCATTTCCCTCACCTCCAGGAGTAGCAGATAAGATGTGCAGCAAGTTGTCACAGCCTCTCCAGAGACGACGAGGAAGACTACATTGATGGAGGGATGAAGGAACGGACTGACAGACGGACAGACGGGTCAGACAACATCGACGGTGGTGGTAGTGGCAGCAGTGCTACCACTGCCTGTTCAAGCAGTGCCCTTTGATCCAACAGAGCAATTAGAGTTTCAACCACCAAAACTGAAAGCTACAGTAATGTGACAGGCTGTGTGTTCTTTCTAAACATGACATTCTGTCAGGAAGAGGTGAAGTTCACCTCACCACCCCAACCACACCCCCCACCCTCACCACTACCCATCCTGTCCAATGGGGGAGACTTCTCAGACCTACACTTTATGGCAGCACTGTATCCCTGGAGCAGACCATAACTGCAGCTCCAGGTCAGCTGATGCCCACTTACCCCCCATATTTAACCGGGACTGACACTTCATAGATCCACACCTAGGCACATAATTGAAAGTAAAATAAGTCTTTTTTTTTTTTTTTGAGACAGGGTTTCTCTCTGTAGCCCTGGCTGTCCTGGAACTCACTCTGTAGTCCAGGCTGGCCTCGAACTCAGAAATCCGCCTGCCTCTGCCTCCCAAGTGCTGGGATTAAAGATGTGTGCCACCACCACCTGGCAAAATACATCTTTTTAAACAGCCAAGGGTCCTGGCATTTGCAGACCTGAGACCTGTCACACCTGCCTTGTGTGGCAGTGTAACTGTGGTTGGAGCTGAGGACACAAACACCCAGAGACCACCTCGGTGCGTGAACACCACCATGTTCCCTGGTGCTGCTGCCAATCTTTCCCGCTGGAAGCTGGGTGTCTTGCAGCTGACAAGAGCTGGACTGGCTGCCAGCTGGAGAACAGAGCAAACGCCTGGTATGGTATAGAACTATCATCCCCAGAACTCAGGAAGTGGAGACAGAAGCATGAAGAGCTGGATCCAGCTCATCCTAAGCTACAGGGAGTCCAAGGCCTTGAGCAGCCCGGGGGGGTGGGGGGGATGGGGGTGGGAAAGGACAGTCTAACAGTCTTGGCATGCCGGCAACTGTGGCTTCTCCTACCACAGAGCCTTCTGGAAGGAGTGGCCACAGACAAATACCCAGGTACATGCTCACAGTCACTGATCTGGGCATCTCCTTTGTTCCCGTGGGTTTTTTGGTTTAAGACTATGATATATGCCAGGCGGTGGTGGCGCACGCCTTTAATCCCAGCACTTGGGAGGCAGAGGCAGGCAGATTTCTGAGTTCGAGGCCAGCCTGGTCTACCGAGTGAGTTCCAGGACAGCCAGGGCTACACAGAGAGACCCTGTCTCGGAAAAAAAAAAAAGGCTATGATATATGGAGGCTTAATAATTTATATATCCATGGCCACAGAATCACCAACAGACCGGGGTCATCAATGTGGGAGGTGTTCCAGGGATCTGAGGGAAGAGGGGACACTGGCTCACATTAGAACTTCAACTCAAGAGCTTTCCTCTGACGTCACGTCTGCATTTGTTTTGCATAATCTCTGTATCGAGGTACATATTTTTGAACGTGAGTTTCAAACATCATATTCTTAAGGAGTGTTTAAAAGGGGTTGGAAGAACAGTACACTTCAGAGAGGGACCAGAGCCTGGCAGGACCCAGCAAGAGGCTACCCCAAGTGTGTATGAAGTGCTAGGCCAGGTGCTGGAATGATGGCTCAGCCATCAGGCGAGCCCTTTCAGGGGATCCCAGCATCCTTGTCAGGTGCTTTCAGTCACCTGTAACTCCAGCTTCCGTGGATCCAACTTCCTCCGGGACCTCAGCTGGAAACTGCACACACATGTGACATACACGCACAAAGATCCACACACACATACACATAAGTAAAATGGATATATATACGTTCATTTTTATTATGTATTATTATGTACTTTTTTACATGTATATATATATATATATATATGAACCTCGGGAACTCTTGACCGGGCTTCCTCAGCCTCTGCTGCCCCCTTGTGGCCAGAATGTGACAGTCCCCAGAGGGCGTGAGCTCTCTGATCTTTGTCACACACTTTGCTAAGGAAGGACAATGTGACCAGGTGATGGGTCTAAGGAGAAATCTGTTTGTCTGTTATAACTGTCCCACTGTGATCGTCGAAAGTTGAATGGCAGAACATTGGTAATCAGAGATCCTTCCTAGAGACACACTCTCTTACTGCCCCAAGCCGGGCTCCAAGGACATACGAGAGCAGGCTGACCCAAGGCCATGAGAGACCACGCAGGCACGCCCGCCTCACCGCCAGCACCTGAGAGACTAAAGATTGGTGTCAACCGAACATGCCAAGGAGAGCAAACTGTGAAGAGACAGGACAGCCCCGTCAGGTAGTCAGCTGCAAAACCTTGCTTCCTCCAGACGCAGGGAGAGCACTCTGGTTCCATAGCCCCCAACACTCAGCAAGTGTTTGGGAACAGCTCAACAGGGTAGTAGAAAGACAAGTTGTGCAGATATGCAAGCCCTTTGGGTCCCTGGGGGATGGAACTTGAATACGTTTACTGAAGACCAAATGGTTTCGAGGTCTGTTTGTTTTGTTGCTTATTTTAGTTCATCCTGTCAGTCATGCTGAGGAAATGCACATATGCTTACAAGTATTTAGACTTACACGCGTGTCATGTTTTTCTAATTCCTTCCTTCCTCATATTAGGCGGCAGCAAAGTTACTTTCCATCCATAGAGAATAAATAATTCATCTGTAGTATCTTCAACTTTTGCCTATTTACGTGATTGTCGCTAGATTTAAAACAGAGGATTTCACAATCAACCCGTGACCTCGACTGTCCAATAAAGACGGTTCAAGTCTATTCTTAGGGTGTGAGAAATCTTCCTGGGAAAGCGATAACCCCCAAAGCTTCCCAGCCATGGGTCTCCCGGGACAGTAACTGATACTCAAGGATCCAAGGACCCTAGGGGCTAGTTATCCATCTCTCCCAACCCTTCACCCAACACAGACTCCCCGACCCAGGCTAGCCCCACCTCCTGTGCCAAAGCCAAAAGGCATGACATTCAAGGTACTGGCTCAGCTCACTGACTTGGGGGAGCACACTCCGATTAAGGGATATTCAAAGGGGCTGGTTTAGCTCACTGACTGGGGCAGGGGCACAGCCTGGTTGAGGGACACTCCAACCCACCTGTATCTCAGCCCTAAGGAATAGGGCATTTCCCTGAACTCCTCCTCCTCCTCCTCCTCCTCTTCCTCCTCTTCCTCCTCCTCTTCCTTCTCCTCCTCCTCCTCCTCCTCCTCCTCCTCCTCCTCCTCCTCCTCCTAGGACAGACTTTCCGGAAGACATCCACACAGTCAAAGATAAACACCACTGGAGTTTAGCTAATGTGATAGAAGTTGATGCTCCTCAGAAACCACTGACCACGCGGTACAAGCCAAGCTTGGTTCCTTTGTGTGCAGAGGAGAGAGAGCAAGCAGGGTGTGACAACCAGTCTCCACTGTCAACTAGACTGGATGTTGAATAGCCCAGGAGACACAGCTCTGTGAGAGTCTGCGTTTCCAAGGATACGTAACTGAGTGGGGAAGAGCCACCCTGAAGGCAGTCACCCTGTCCCATGAGCCAGGGCAGCCAGCAGAACAAATCAGGAAGAAGTGAGCCAAACCTCAGCATCCATTTTGCTTCCTGCCTGTGGGTAGGACCTGTCCAGTAGTTCACATCCCTGTTGTCTTCCTTCTCTGCTGGGATGGACTTCATTCCCTCAGACCTTGAGCTGAAATAAAGCCTTCCTTCCTCAGGTTGCTTTGCTCAGGTATTTGGTTAGAACAAGAAAATCAACTAGCTTGCAATGGCTCCGGGGGGCTCTGAAGTGGGAAACAGAGCAGGCTGGTCAGTGTAGAAGTTCCTGGGCCAGCAATGCTAGCTGACTTTAGCATCCTGTCCCCCACAGAGACTGACACAGAGGCTTGCCTTCATGATGACTGCATGTCAAAGGAATGTATCTTGGGCCTTTGAGAGGTATTTCTGAGTCAACACATGCATTTACAAGGACAGCATGTCTTTGTTCATGCTCATGATCTACCACAGTCTGCAGGTCAGGGCTGTTGGGTGACGGTTGGGATGAGCAGTAAATTATCCTGGCAGCTTTGAGCTCCCCAAGTCTGCACTTTAAAGGGATCTGGGTCATCAGAGGGACACAGCCTTTTACCACTTTGGTCAGTTGAGGGCTGGGGTGGGTGGGAATTCAGAGTCCTGCGGGACCAGCATCGTGAGGTCAGCCCCAGAACCACCACCCTCTAGGGGCCATGTCTCAGCCTCCATGAGGCCAGAGCCGCAGGCATCTCACGTGAGGTGTGGGTAGGTCCCCTGTAAGGAACTGCACTATGAGAAGACAGACAGCGTAATAAAGCCTCTCTGAGTGGGGAAAAGGTCACTTCGGAACTCAGGAAAGGAATATGGCTCACTCTGTTGATAAAAAGGGCCCAACCCAGTCATTATACAGACTACCGTTCTCACTCCAGGCTCCATAAAACATGGTCTGGTGTAACTCCCAGAGTCCTTTGCACTAGCACATTGTTTCTCCCAAAGATGAAGCTACTGGGCGTGGCTGAGGGATGAACTCAGAGATTCATAAGCTTGCCCGTCCACAGCCCATTTTACCCCCATGACGTTTACACTACTGAGAGCGTAGAAACATACAAAATAGATATATTTCGCCCAAATCAATTGTCTACGGATGTTATGTCATTTACTTTAAAGTAACTCTTTGGTGTGCATCACATTTTACCATTATTAAAAGCAAAGCTCACACGTCTAGCATGTGCTGCTTAATCCTGTCTTCATTTTTTTACGTGTACGTCATGAGCATGCAGTGCCTGCAGAGGCCAGAAGAGGGCATCAGATCCCCTGGAATTGGAATTACAGATGGTTGTGGGCTGACACATGGGAGCTGAGAACCCAGCTTGAGTCCTCTGCAAGAGCAGCAGATGCCCCTAACCACTAAGCCACCTCTCCCCCCCCCACCCCTTAATCTGATGCACAAGCCTGTGGCAGTCTAGAAAGAGGTGTAACTCAGACTCCATGTGTACCAGGACAGGACACCACAAGCTACATGTGTCCCGAAGGAAGAGATGGCATTAGACTGTTCAGTATAGTAGCCACGAGCCAGATGATTCTGCTTCAATCCACTTAAATTAAAGAAAACTGAGGAAGGGGTGCGACCCTGTGGTACAGCACGTTGCTATGGGCAATGCTTCCAGCACTGAAGCAAACAAAGGCTGAGGTAGACTGTGTGCCTCACAAGCACACGGTCCTAGGTTCAAACCCTAGCACTGCATAAACCAGGAACCGTGTTACCAGGTGATACCAGGACTAGGGAGCAGGAAAAAGGATCTGAAATACAGCATCACCCTTAGCTACTCCGTGAGTTCGAGACCAGTCTGGGTTACATGAGCTCCTGTCTCAAAAATAAATTAAAGGGGCTGGAGAGATAGGTCAGAGTGCTGGCTGCTCCACCAGAGAATATAGGTTTGATTCCCAGCATGGTGATTCATAGCCATCTGTAGCTCCCATTTCAGGAGCTGTGACGCCCTCTTCTGGCCCCTTCAGGTAGTAGGTGCACCAACATGCACACAGGCAAACACCGGTACACATAAAATTAAATTCAAAACAGGTAATGTTGTGTTGAGTAAGTACGGGCTGGAAACTTGGCTCAGAAGGCTTGCCTTGTGCATACGGAGCCTCGGGTTTGCTCCCCAGCACCTCACAGCCCAGCACGATTGTGGAATCCCAGTGACTGGCAGCGGGAGGCAGGAGGATCAGTTCAAGCTCATCCTCAGGTTCTTAAGTGGGAGATGAGATACAGGAGAACCTGCCTCAAATAAATTAAAACTCAGGTTCCTCAGTCTGCAATGCCTGACAGGAAACATTTCCATTCCCTGGACAGAAAGGCTCACTGGGCAGTGGGGGAAGCTGACCAGCTCCTGGGTCCTGCAGGAAAGGGTGCGGAAATGCCAGTTTTTGTCTGGTACTACTTCCTTTTCTGCTTACAATCAAATTGAATGGACTTTTCTAAAGAGCCTCGATCATTCTTGATGCGTTGAACATGCTTCGGTAGAATTCCTGGGACACAGGGGAAGCCGTGGGAGTGGTCAGGGAACTTCTCCAAACCTGCTTTGTTGGGAAGTAACTTCTCAAGAAGGCCGGAAGTGGGAGGTGAGGCTTACAGTATAATGCTTCAGAAGGAGAATGCGGTTGGGGGACACGAGTTCAAGGTCATGGTCCACTACACGGGAACCGGAGGGCACCGTTGCCTACGGAAGACTCTGTAGGGGTGGGGAAATGACAGGTTAAGAGAGCTTGCTGCTCAATAATGGGGACTGGTGTTTGAATCCCCAGCACCCACACCCAGCAGCTCACAACTGCCTGAGACTCCAACAGCTTCTGAACTCCACAGGTGCCCGCTCTCACTTGTGCACATACTTACACGCAGATGCACACCCGTAGATACGTAAAAATAGGAAACAAGCCTTTTTAAAATGCAATAATCGACATGTAAAAGCTGGCTCTACAGCAGAATGGAGATTACAAGGAAAAAAAATGAGGGCTGGAGAGATGGCTCGGTGGTTAAGAGCACTGACTGCTCTTCCAGAGGTCCTGAGTTCAATTCCCAGCAACCACGTGGTGGCTCACAACCATCTGTAATGGGATCAGATGCCCTCTTCTGGTGTGTCTGAAGACAGCTACCGTGTTCTCATCATGTACATACATACATACATACATAAAATAATTTTTTGTTGTTGTTTTTTTCGAGACAGGGTTTCTCTTTGTAGCCCTGGCTGTCCTGGAACTCACTCTGTAGACCAGGCTAGCCTCGGACTCTCGAACTCAGAAATCCGCCTGTCTCTGCCTCCCAAGTGCTGGGATTAAAGGCGTGCGCCACCACCGCCCGGCTAAAATTTTTTATTAAAAAAAAAAAAACCAAGCAAACGAAAAATGACCATGAACCTAAAGGGTAAGGCACAAATCAACTTGATCTGAAGAACAGAAAGACGGTCTGGAAATGTGGTAGCCAGCACCTCGTCATAAGGGAAGAAGAGACCAAGGTGCTCAGAGTCCCTGGGCGCCACACCTCATGAGAGTGGAGTGGATACTGCCCTTCTGTGGGTATTCAATGGAGAAGGATGTGCTCAGTGCCTGGGGCGGGGCGAGGAAGGGGCGAGGAAGGGGCGAGGCGGGGGTGGGGTGGGGGCGGGGGCGGGGCAGGCGATGACCCCACTTAGCACTAAATATGGATGGTCCAAAAGCAACTAGACAGAAATTCTTGTTGGTACCAAGCAACACATCTAAAATGGACCCCTCCCAATAGAACAAGGTTTGTTTGTGCTATGAGATTTAAATTTATATATTTGGTGTGGAGATGTGTTCCTGTGCACCGGTGACGGGTGCCTGCAGAGAGGCCAGCCAAGGGTGTCTGATCCCCTGAAGTTGGAGTTCCAGGCAGTTGTGGGCCACAGGATGCAGATGCTGAGATCCAAGCCCAGGTCCTCTGGACAAACATCTAATGTTCTTAACCCCTGAGCCATCTCTGGCCCCAGAGCCGAGCATTATGGTTTTATGTTTTCAATCATTCAGACCCTAATCCTCGGAGAAGTTGCTGACTGTGGTCAACCAGATCGAGAGGATGATAAAATAAAGTGTATAACCTGGTAATTAGATGGTTTAAAATAAAATAATAAGGAGAAGAACAGGGGGGGGGGGGAGCTCAGGGATGGGAACACTGGAAGGGTTCTGGTTTGGGATCAGGGTGGCAACGAAGGGTCTGGACTGCCCCGTTTGAGCCCTGAGGGGTTATAGTAGACCCCGGAGCAACACAGGCAGCCTGAGCAGGCGCCTTGTCTGGAGCAGGATAAAGCAAGCAGTGTCCTGAGCAGCCCCACACAGCCCTTCACCCGCCCACCCACCCCTGCTTCCTCTTCTGCCTCACCACTTCCCTGTCTGCGTGACCATTTCTCCTTTCTCACAAGCTCCAGTCTGCAGTCCCAGCCTCCCTTCTAAGTGATGTGAAGCTGGTAGCCACCCGTTCTCTTCCCACTGAGCCTTTGTGGTTCCTCCAGAAATCAGGTGTCCCTTCCAGGTTTCGCTCTGCTGCTCTGCCAACACTAGGTGCCCCAGATCAGCAAACCAGGCGCGGGAAAGCAGGGCCTTCTCACACTGGGTATTCCCAGATCTCAGCTGCCTCAACTATGGGACAGCTATGGGAAAATGACACATCTCGAGGACAATGGGCTGAAAACACAGACAGGAAACGCACAAAAAAGACACGCAAACTGTCACACATGTGAAACAATGTTAACCCTTACTAATAAAATGGGGTGGGGTTGTCTGTGGTTTGATTAAAAAAAAAAAAACTGTTCGGAGATGAAGTCTTCCCAGGCTGGCCTTAGACTCCAGTCTTCCTGTCTTAACCTCCCAAACCTTAGCACCCAGCACAACTGCAATTTTGAAGCACAAGGAGACATTGTGGCAAGGAATAGAACACAGAGCAAGAACTGGCCACAGTAACACATACAGACACTACTCACTGGAATAGAAAGTCCTGCACTGTGTGCTGGAGCATGATAGCCAAGGTTTAATGACCAAGATTTCATTCTGTGGTCATCTGTAGGCTCGTGAGTTTGACTCTCAGTCTAAGAAGCAGGCAACCACACATACCTGAGAGTGTTATGTACTGCAAAATAGGCTATCATGTTAAAAACTCACACGCTCCTTGACAAGTCTCAGTAAGAAACTAGTTAAAGTGACGAGGGCTCATATGGTAGAGTCCTGGGCAAGCATTTAAGAATGATGATGGGGTGAGGGCTGCAGTGAGCTCTGTAGAGGACCACATGCTTATCACACATGAGACCCTAGGTTTGATACTGAGCAACCCCCAAAACACCTCAAACATCACACATTCTCAAAGTTTAGAGCCATTTGTAAAACGAATGACTGACTAAAATCCCAATGTAAGGCTAAATATGATATATATACATACATATATATATATATATATATATATATATATATAGTTTGACTTCCTTTCTTTTTTTTTTTTTTTTTGGTTTTTCGAGTTAGGGTTTCTCTGTGTAGCCCGGGCTGTCCTGGAACTCACTCTGTAGACCAGGCTGGCCTCGAACTCAGAAATCCGCCTGCCTCTGCCTCCCGAGTGCTGGGATTAAAGGCGTGCGCCACCACCGCCCGGCTATAGTTTGACTTCTAATGCAGTGTAAACAAAGGGACATCAATGGGCGCTAGAAATCCTAGCAATTAAGAGATGGAAGCAGGAGGATCAGGAGTTCAAGGTCATCCTCACCAACATAGCAAGTTCAAGGTTATCCTCACCAACATAGTGAGTTCAAGGTCATCCTCACCAACATAGTGAGTTCAAGGTCATCCTCACCAACATAGCGAGTTCAAGGCCAACCTGGTAGGAGTGGGTCACAGTGCCAGTGTCCTAGCAGGCAGCTCAGTACTGCAGGCAGCTTCCAAGATTGCTGGAGGCTGTGCAATCTGCTCCTGCAGACAACTCTACCACCCTGGGCCGTACCCAGTGCCAGTAGCACAGCTCCAAGTATGGCTGAGTCCGAGACTGTGCTGGGTCCTCAGGAAGAGAGAATCCTGGCCATTACAGGGCATACTGTAATCCCAGCACTTAGGAGACTGGGGCAGGAAGACTGGTGAGTTTGAGACTAGCCTCCACTATATGGTAAGGTCCAGGCCAGCCTGGGCTACAGAATGAGACCTTGTCCAAAGGTTTTGTTTTTGGATTTGGTTTTGGTTTTTGGTTTTTGGTTTTTTGGTTTTTTTTTCGTTGGTTGGTTGGTTGGGTTTGGTTTTTTGTTTTCTTGTTTGCTTTTAATAAAAATAAAAGGAGGCAGCATGAACTTTTCGGGGTAATGAATTCCCTTTGTCTTTTTTATAGATGGCTTAAATTTTATGTCTTGACTAACATCTTGACTGTATCCCAGCATCCTTTGGGGGGAGGGAGGTTGAGGTGAATGAAATAGATTGTCCCTTTGTTATTGGTAATGACAATATTTTGCATTTCTCTCTGAAGGAAGGCCAAGCCTCCCTCACAGCACTCTACTAAAAGCAACCCAGCAGGCTACGGCCAGCCTCGTGGTGGTAGAGTATCAGTGGGGAACACAGGAGGCCTGGGGTCCATCTCCACCAGGAGGACTCAGCATCCTGTCCATTCCCCAGAAGAAGCCAGGCATGGAGTCATGTGCCTATGCCCTCAGCGCCCAGGTGGCAGCCGTAGAAGGATCCCGCAGGTTCCAGGCCAGCCAGGACTATATGCACAGCAAGGTCCTGTCTCAAAACACCTTTTAAAAAATAACACTCCCAGGAAGGGCCAAGAAAAGGTCTAAAGATCCCCTGGGTTGCCGAGGTGACTGGTTTCAGTTCTGTTGCTGCTCCTTTGAGAAGTGGGTGTGTGACACCAGAGACTGAGAATCCTCTCCTTGTCCCAACACCTCTGTCTAAGACCTGCCCTTCCTGGGGCACAGTGGCAGCCACTTACCACTCCCAGTCCTGCGAAAAGGAAACCATATTGACAATTAAAAAGACAGAGACTCCCCCATTGGCCCGACCCCCCACCCTGGGCCCTAATAGCAAACCAGCTCCCCTACTGCCAGCTTCTCAGGGAGGCCCCTCCTCCCTCAGTCTCCCTTCACATACAACAGCCTCTCCCCCCTCCATCAGTAGGGTGTCCAGGACATTGTGTGACTCAGGAAACAGCTCAGACTGAGGCGTGCAGCAGGCCCAGGAGGAAGAAGGGCGGTAGAGGCAGAGGAGGTGGCCTGGCCTGGCCACAAGGGCTCCGAGGGTCCTTGCCCGAGAGGAGATCTGGGCCAGGGGCAGGCGCTCTGGAATGCAGCCCCCGTCTCTGCTGCTTCTGCTCTTGATGTTCACCTTCCGAGTCACCCTGACGAGAGGTGAGGCATGGCCAGAGGCGAAGGAAGGGGTGGGGGCGTTTCCCTCTTGGGGAGATGCTTGGTGAGAGCAAGGAAGAAAGCCAAGGCCTGAAGGGCTTGAAGGGACACTGGGGGTAGGAGATTCAGTTCCCTCGAGTGGGGACAGTCTACAGGGAGCACTGGCTGCCTCGGGGCTGCAGAGAGCCAGGCTTTGCACCTGGTGCTAGGGGCGGGGTCTGCTGTGGAACGGGAAGGAGGGCGCCCAGGAAGAAGCCCATGCCCAGGGAGCCGCCAGCTGGTCCTGGAGTAAGAGGCAGAGGGCTCATGGTGTGGGACAGACCGACAGGAGGCAAAGTGGCCTGCCTGCTATGGGGAAGAGGGGAGTGACAAGCACGAGATGGAGACAGGGATGGGCCCGCCAGCTCCCTTTCTGCCAGATGTCCCCACCCCCAGTGGCTCATTGCTGGCCTTTCCTGAAGGAAATCCCTTAGGTGTCACAGCCATTCACATCCCAGGAGCGCCCTTGGTTCCCTCCTAACCCCTGTTGTCCTGCTTCCGGGGGATGGAGCTGGGTTGAACTTGGGAATAAACAGGAAGGGGGTGGGAGCAGTAACAAGCCATGAATGGAAGGCCTGGGACAAGGGGACCCTGTGGAGACTGGGGCTGGGGTGTGAAAGAGAGAGGGTGGATACAGCACCATGCACCTGAGCTATACTGGAGGTGGGGATAGGAGTGGGGGCTGCTGGTCCTTGCCCTGTAAGGGGTTCCTGGTACAGGAAGGGCGAGCCAAAGGCCCTTGGGCTACATTCATCTCATCTTCCAGTCTCTTCTCCAGAACTTCTGTGTGGAGGATCCCCAGAGCCCTGTGCCAACGGAGGTACCTGCCTGAGGCTATCTCGGGGACAAGGGACCTGTCAGTGAGTGTGCTTCGTGGGAGTGGGACCTGGGGGGACAGAGGACAGGGAGAAGGAGGAAGGACCACTGGCCTGAAATGTCCCTCTACCCCCAGGTGTGCCCCTGGATTTCTGGGTGAGACTTGCCAGTTTCCTGACCCCTGCCGAAATACCCAACTCTGCAAGAATGGCGGCAGCTGCCAAGCCCTGCTCCCCACACCCCCAAGCTCCCAGAGCCCCACTTCTCCACTGACCCCCAACTTCTCCTGCACATGCCCCTCTGGCTTCACCGGTGATCGATGCCAAACCCATCTGGAAGAGCTCTGTCCACCTTCCTTCTGTTCCAACGGGGGTCGCTGCTATGTGCAGGCCTCGGGCCGCCCACAGTGTTCCTGCGAGCCCGGGTGGACAGGTAAGCGCAAGCAGAGAGGAGCCTGTCAGTCATTCCTGTTGCTGTGACTAAACTCCCCAGAATGGCAGTAGCTGTCTGAAGGAAGGCTTTATTCTGGCTCGAGGTCTGAGGGTTCAGCATCATGCTAGGGAACTCCTGGTAGAGGTGACAGCCCATTGTTGAACAGACATCAAGGCAGGAAGCCAAAGCTGCCAATCACACAACATTTACAGTCACTCGAGAGCAGGGAGAATAGCAACACTCTTGTTTGTTTGTTCTCATCTAGCTTTCTCCTGTCTTACGTAGTTCAGGACCCTCACCTAGGGAATGGTGCCGCCCACAGTGGGCTGAGCCCTCCTGCATGGCTCAACCTGACCTAGGCAATTCCTCAATTGAGGCTTTCTTCTCGGGTGATCTAGGTTGTGGCAAGTTGGTAGACACAACTAACTAGTACACAGACAGAGTCTGTCCTGGTATGTGGTTTGCTTTCTTTTTATGCAGTTCAGAATGGCACTCCAACAATCCAGGAATGGTGTTGCCCACATTCAAAGTAGCTTTCCCTACCTCAGTTATCCCAATCTAGAAACTCTCTCACAGACATACCTTCTGTCCACTGCAGGTGTCGGGCACACATGTGGTGCACAGACATACAGACATATGCAAAACGCCCATAAACATGGAAAAAATATGTAAAATGGAAAAAAAAGTAAAGAACAGGGAACAGTCGGACCAGCAAGATGGCTCAGTGGGTAGCACCCACTGCCAACCTCGGCAGCCTGAGTTCAACTGTGAGATTCACGAGACATAGTGGAAGGAGAGAAACCAAAGAGCAGAAAACAGGGCTGGAGGTGGTAGCTGGACTGTCAGAGTGTGCGCCTAGCATGCATGGATCCCTGCGCTTGCTGCGGTGGTGCATAATTCAGCTGTAGGGGCTGCAACGCACGTCCATACTCAGAAGTAGATGCAGGAGGATCAAAGTGAGGCTGGACAGTGGCAGTGGTGGTGCACACCTTTAATCTCAGCTCTCGGGAGGCAGAGGCAGGAGGATCTCTGTGAGTTTGAGAGCAGCCTGGTCTACAGAGCGAGTTCCAGGACGGCCAGGGCTATGTAGAGAGACCCTGTGTCAAAAAAGGAGAAAGAAGAGAAGTTTGAAGTCATCTTCAGATACATGCTGATATGAGACTTTGCCTTAAAGAAAACCAAAAATGAAACAACAACAAGAAATCTACTCAGAGGTAAAGTGACCCAGCAGGGTACAACTGCAGGGAACACTTGTCCCAAGTTTTCTCAGGTAGGCTAATTTGTAAACCTCCCGGTTAGCTACATGTGCTTTCCGAAGCGGAGGATGAGAACAGTCTACACACAAGCCTCCCAATGTACAGAATGAAGACAGGCCGAGGAGCGCCAGGGTAAACTGGACTGAGAAAACAGGCGAGAGAGGAAACGGAGGCAGAGCTCCGGCACACAGGACGCTGAGCAAGCTTAGATGCATAAACTCGACCCGGGCAGTGCCTGAAACAGCCCCATCCCACCCCTGTGCCCTGCTGCAGGTGAGCAGTGCCAACTCCGAGACTTCTGCTCAGCCAACCCCTGTGCCAATGGAGGTGTGTGCCTGGCCACGTACCCCCAGATCCAGTGCCGCTGCCCGCCCGGCTTCGAGGGTCACACCTGTGAACGTGACATCAATGAGTGCTTCCTGGAGCCGGGACCCTGTCCTCAGGGCACTTCCTGTCATAACACCTTGGGCTCCTTCCAGTGTCTCTGCCCTGTGGGTCAGGGAGGTCCCCAGTGCAAGCTCAGGAAGGGAACCTGCCCTCCTGGAAGATGTCTCAATGGAGGCACCTGCCAGCTGGTGCCAGAGGGAGACACCACCTTTCACCTCTGCCTCTGCCTCCCAGGTAAAGCCTCCTGGGGCTCTACTGCACCCCTCTCCCCTCAGGCGGGCTCCATGGCTGATTCTGTGATCCTGACAGGTTTCACGGGCCTGGACTGTGAGATCAATCCGGACGACTGTGTCAGGCACCAGTGTCAGAACGGGGCCACCTGCCTGGATGGGCTGGGCACCTACAGCTGCCTCTGCCCAAAGACATGGAAGGGTGAGTGGTTCAGACCAAGTCTGCATAGCAGTGCATGATCCCAGTCTCCTTCCCCAGGAGGTCCCCAATGCCCCCTCTCCATGCCCCAACAGGCTGGGACTGCTCTGAAGACGTAGATGAGTGTGAAGCCCAGGGTCCCCCTCGCTGCAGAAACGGGGGCACCTGCCAGAACTCAGCCGGCGGCTTTCACTGTGTGTGTGTGAGCGGCTGGGGGGGCGCAGGCTGTGACCAGAACCTGGATGACTGTGCGGCCGCCACCTGTGCCCCAGGCTCCACCTGCGTTGACCGCGTGGGCTCCTTCTCCTGCCTCTGCCCACCTGGACGCACTGGTGCAGACGGGGGGCATGCTGGGGGGAGACACTGAGGGCAAGAGAGAGCCCCACGTGGCCTGCTGGAGCCTTGCCCCTCGATCTCCCACAGGCCTCCTGTGCCACCTGGAAGACATGTGTTTGAGCCAGCCATGCCACGTGAACGCCCAGTGCAGCACCAACCCTCTGACAGGCTCCACCCTCTGCATATGCCAACCCGGCTACTCAGGATCCACCTGTCACCAAGATCTGGATGAGTGTCAAATGGGTGAGGGTCCCCCACAGAACCTCTGAGGCCAGCCAAGGCCTCCATTCCCAACAGAGGACAGGCAGGACAGCTGGTTTATCAAATTGAAAAACTAAACCAGGCATGGTGGCACATGCCTGTAATCCCAGAACCCAGGGACCAAAGCAGGAGAGACCTTCAACTGCGTATTGTATTCTGGGACATCTGGAGTTTCACGAGACCCTGGTGGGGCTGAGGAGTTGGGTCCATGGTTAAAGCAGTCGCCACATGGGAGGGAGGACTCAAGTTCAAATCCCCAGATCCCACATAAGTGGCCAGTACCAAGTGGGCAGTACCAAGTGGGCATGAGGGCCCCTCTGTAATTCCAGCTTTAGAAGGCAAAGACAGGGGGCGCCCAGAATAAGCCGACCGGACAGATTAGCTATACCCACAAACTCTGTGTCTGATATAGAGACCCTACTTCATCAAGTAAGGGCAGTGGGGAGCAGCTGGGGGGAATTCCCAGCATTAACCTTGGACTTTCACATTTGCACAGGTGCGTGTGCCCACACCACACATTGTCCCGTCATCCTCCCTTATAAATGCATAGCCCCCTTCCCAGTTCTCTCATTTCCACAGACAGGAGCCCCCCACACCTTCCCTGTCAGCTTAGCCTCCTTGTCCTCTCCACCCCTGACCCCCATGGACTCATCTCTTCTCCCCTCACAGCCCAGCAAGGACCCAGTCCCTGTGAACATGGCGGCTCCTGCGTCAACACTCCTGGCTCCTTCAACTGCCTCTGCCTGCCTGGCTACACGGGCCCCCGCTGTGAGGCTGACCACAACGAGTGCCTGTCACAGCCCTGCCACCCAGGCAGCACCTGCCTGGACCTGCTTGCCACCTTCCACTGCCTCTGCCCACCAGGTAGAACTCGGTGGGACCGTGGGTGGGCGAGTCAGAGAACTAACATTGAACCCAGGGGAACTGCCTAACCAGAGTGACTGGCACCGGTGTCTCTAGCGAGCATCTTTCTCCCCTACGCCCCAGCTAAAACTGGACCCTGAGAAGGGTGAGCTGCCCCGCAGTGGGAGTGTGCACTGCGTAGTTCAGGGATACAGTGTTCCACCCCATTTCATGATCATCACGGACTGTACATCCTGGTCCGCTGTACATAGCGGTTCAGCCAAAGAAGACAGAACGGCAGCTAGTACACGAGTCAGCTCAGAACTCCTACACACACTTAATCACACACTCTCCCACGTAGAGATGAAGTGTAAACCATTGAAATTCCAGGTGGGTGATGTGCTGGACTTGGTGCAATAGGAGAGGAACACTGGAAGGCTGCCCACACACTGGCCGCAAGGCCGCTCTTGTCAGAGAAGGAATCCCCACCTCATAATTAAGAAACTGGACATGCAGAGGGGGAGTGACTTACCCAAGGTCACGCCTCCAGTGAGGAGCAGTGCCCAGCCTTGACCCCAGGGCTTAAGCAGTGTTGACCTCCCCACCCCACCTACTGGAAGCCAAGCAGCAACCGTGGCTCAGGCCACACATAGACAAGCACAGAGACGTAGGAAAACTGTTCAGTCATCTAAGGGACAAGTTACAGGTAGCAAGGGGGTCAAGAAAGCTCTTCAAACGCACTTCCTCTCAGCCCTCTGCAAGTACCCTGTTCCCTGAGCCTTAAGCCTGAGGGAGGCAGACACGCCCCCCTAACTCTGAGCAGCTAAGTCTCGGTGCTCAGCAAACCAGCACAAGCAGGCAGCACAGAGGGCGGGGTCTCCACAAGTCCAAGGCAGAGCTGTTTCAAAGCCCAGGTACCCCAGGCAGAAAGCATAGCCCTGGCTTAGCCTGGCTGTGCCCACTTCTAAACCCCATCTGTGTCCTCAGGCTTGGAAGGGAGGCTTTGTGAGGTGGAGATGAATGAGTGCACCTCTAACCCCTGCCTGAACCAGGCTTCCTGTCACGACCTGCTCAACGGCTTCCAGTGCCTCTGCCTTCCTGGTGAGTGAAGATTCAACCTCAGTCCCCAGGGAACTAGAGACCAGGCCCCTGCCCCCAAAGCCTGGCCTCCTTTCTGTCTTTGAAAAATGAGTGCTCAGTCGGCATGTACATCTGCACACCAGAAGAGGGCACCAGATCACTTTGTAGATGGTTGTGAGCCACCATGTAGTTGCTGGGAATTGCTTCTAGGACCTCTGGAAGAGCAGCCAGTGCCCTTAACTGCTGAGCTATCTCTCCAGCCCAGCGACAGGTTCTTTCTATATCAGTGCTGGGGACAGGAGGCAGGGCCTCACACATGCTGGGTAAGCAGCTACCTCTGAGCCACACCCCAGCCCAGGCTCCATGCCTACTCCCTTCTCACACAGGAAGAAATGAGAACTGGGAGGGAAACTGGGTAGCTTGCCCAGAGCCTAGTAGCCAGCAGGGCTGAGCTCCTCATCCCCCCTCCCCACCCCCCTCTTTCTCTCTCTCTCTCTCTGACCTGTGTTGCCCAAATGCCTGGAGTCTCCTTAGAAGACCCACCTTTGTTCACCCTGTGCCTCTCTGCATGTCCTTGAACAGCCTCCCTTCCCATCCCCTCCCCTACCAGGATTCACTGGCACCAGATGTGAGAAAGACATGGACGAGTGTAGCAGCACCCCCTGTGCCAATGGGGGGCACTGCCAAGACCAGCCCGGAGCCTTCCACTGCGAGTGTCTCCCAGGTAAACCGAGGCTCAGTCCCTAGGAGAGGGGACCATCTGTGCAATCCTTGACCCTTCCCTATGCCACAGGCTTTGAAGGGCCACACTGTGAGACAGAAGTGGATGAATGTCTGAGTGACCCCTGCCCCGTGGGAGCCAGCTGCCTCGACCTCCCCGGAGCATTCTCCTGCCTCTGCAGTCCTGGTTTCACAGGTCAGGGGACAAGAGAAGGAACTGGGAGGGTGTGTGTGAGCGCAGTGGAGGTGCAGAAGAGGCCGCTGATGGGTGTTGGGTGGTTAGGACAGGTAAACAGAATGAGAATGGCCCCTGTACTCTCACCATTGAGAGCCAGGAGCGAGGCTCGGAGGCAAAGGCCTTGCCAAGGATGCAGGAGTCCCTGGGTCAGTGCCCAGCACCACAAAAACCAGGACAGGATAGGTGAATAAGCAAGTGGGTAAAAGCAAGCAATCGTAAACTGACAGCCTGTGCTGGGACCTCAGAATCGGGAAGGTGGATGGCGAGAACGGACTCTGTGAAGTCTGGCCTCCGCTCGTACACCTGTGGCCCTTGTTTGCCAGCATACACACGAACACACACGCACACACACACCTCATACATACCACATACACTCACCACACACTCACACACAAACACAGTACACCCATAGATGCACACACTCACCACACACACCACATTCACACACACACCACATACATACATACCACATACACACTCACACACTCCACACATAACACACACCATACATATACAACACACACACACAAACATACTACACACACACACATCACACACTCACACACAAATACAGTACACCCACACATGCACACACATACCACACACACACAAACACACATACCACACACATACTCATACACACACATCAGATGCACACACACCCATACACATTGCACATACCATACACACTACACATTTCACACATATATATACCACACACATACATATCTTACAAACACACACACAGCTCACACACACACAGAGCTCACACACACACACACAGCTCACACACACAGCTCACACACAGCTCACACACACAAACAGAGCTCACACACACACAGCTCACACAGAGAGACCTCACATATACACAGCTCACACACACAGCTCACACACACACAGCTCACACTTACACAGAGCTCACACACACAGAGCTCACACACACAGCTTACACACATACACAGCTCACACACACACAGCTCACACACACACAGCTCACACACATACACACAGCTCACACACACACAGAACTCACACACACACACACACCTACATCACCTGCACACACACATCATATGCACACACACCACACACACTCACATACCCATACACACACACAAACAGAACATGATCATGCACACACACTCAGAGCACAGCGAAGAACAGCACAAGGACAAGGACATAGGAAGAGAGAGAGAAGGAAGGTGCTATGCACTATGCACGGGGAGAAAGGAAGCCACACCTGGGAGGTGGCCTTTGACCCCTCAGGACACAAAGGGACTTTCTTTCCTCTTAGACTCCTCTCCCCCAACCCTCCCACACAGGTCAACTCTGTGATGTTGCCTTGTGTACCCCCAACCTGTGCCGACCTGGACAGCAATGCCAAGGTCAGGAGCACAGAGTCCCCTGCCTCTGCCCTGATGGAAGTCCTGGCTGTGTTCCTGCCGAGGACAACTGCCCCTGCCACCACGGCCATTGCCAGAGGTAACCCCTTCCAGCCTTCCTCCCATCAGCCTCAGCTAGGACAGACAGCAGGGGGTGGGGTGCAGACCAGTGGGATATGGCCAATGGGGGAAGAGGAGGGAGTGACAAGCTTCCTTGGGAAAGGGAGGGCACAGCTGAGAAGTGGTACCCAAGGAGGGGAGGTTTGAGCATCAGAGGAGAGTGCAAACGTCTTCGTCCCTCCCTGCATAAGTACTTATGGCATCTTTGTGTGAATACTTCCCAACACAGGGTACACTTCCCAACACAGGGCAAGCCGGGTGTGTTATCGCATGCCTGGGATCCCCGGGGAGGCAGAAGGAGCCGCAGCCAAGGCCACATTCAGCTAAATAGTGAGCTCTGAGGCTAGCCTGGGCTACAGGAGACCCTGGATAAAGGGATAGGGATAAGGGGGGAGAGAGAGAGAGAGAGAGACAGAGAGAGACAGAGAGAGACAGAGAGAGACAGAGAGAGACAGAGACAGAGAGACAGAGATAGAGACAGAGACACAGAGAGAGAGACACAGAGAGAGATTAGTTGGTAGAGTGTCTCATCCACAGGTACATAGTAATTTGGAGGCCTGGAGGCTAGCCTGAGCTACCTAAGACCCCCTCCCCGCTTTTTACTCTCATTTTCTCTTTCTTTATTCCTTTCTTTCTCTTTCTTTCCTCCTCCTCCTCTTCTTCCTCCTTCTTCTTCATTTGTTTTGTTTTTCAAGACTCGATTCCTCAGTGTAACCCTGGCTATCCTGGAACTAGCTCTGTAGACCAGGCCGACTTCAAATTCACAGAGATCCTCTCATGCCTCTGCCTCCCCAGTGCTGGGATTAAAGACACGCACCACCACAGCCCAGCTGAGACCCCTTTTTAAAGGAAGTGGGTGTTGGAGAAACCTCAAGGAGGTTACAGTGGTACTAGCTGCTTTTCCAGAGGTCAGGGGTTTGAGTCCCAGGATCCACGTGGCAGCTCAGATCCATCGGTACCTCCAGTTCAGAGACCTCCACAGGCACCAGGCACAACATGGTGCCCAGATATGCATGCTGGCAAAACACCCACAAACATAAAAACAAGAAGTAAAATAACTCTCAATGGAAAGAGAAGTTGACTAACGAGACCCTCGAAGCCAAAACGGAGCCTAAGATCCAGTCAACAAAGCAGGGAGGGAAAGAGAAGGCGTCTTTGCTTCTTCTTTATCACCAGGTCCTTGTGTGTGTGTGACGAGGGCTGGACTGGACCAGAATGTGACACAGAGCTGGGCAGCTGCATCTCCACACCCTGTGCCCACGGGGGGACCTGCCACCCACAGCCCTCTGGCTACAACTGTACCTGCCCCACAGGCTACATGGGTGAGTCTCCCCTATACCACACATACTCCAGCCTGTGGTGCCGCAAACCACGCCTGTGGCTGCAACCTCTTCGAGGAGAATTGGTGTGGGCTGTGGGGAAACAGGTGACTCTTGGGGGGAAGGGGGTAGAAGGAACGGACTGAATGGGAGTTATAGGCTAGGGTGAGCAAGAAGACAGAGAGACAAGAGGACCCCACGTTTTCAGAGCTCACCTGTTCCCCCAGGGCCGACCTGTAGTGAGGAGGTAACAGCTTGTCACTCAGGACCCTGTCTCAATGGTGGTTCCTGCAGCATCCGTCCTAAGGGCTACTCCTGCACCTGCCCTCCAAGTCACACCGGCTCCCACTGCCAGACTGCCGTGGACCACTGTGTGTCTGGTAAGTACTGTCCTCAGTCTGACCCACAACAGGTTCCAGGGACTGGGCTACGAGGGGTACTTTGACTGTAGGCTGGAGATATAGTGCAGTAGTAGAGGGTATGCCTATTATCCATAAAACCTTTTTTTTCTAAGATTTATTTACTTTATGTATGTGAGTACACTGTCGCTGTTTTCAGACACACCAGAAGAGGGCATCAGATCTCACTGTGAGCCACCATGTGGTTGCTGGGAATTGAACTCAGGACCTCTGGAAGAGCAGTCGGTGCTCTTAACCACTGAGCCATCTCTCCAGCCCTCCGTGAGGCCTTAGATTCAATGTCCAGCATCACAAGGCACGATGGTGCCCACATGTAATGCCAGCCCTCGGGGGAGGAAGCAGAGGATCGAGAATTCAAAGTCATTCTTCAGTTACATGTCCACTTCAAAGGGACCCTGTCAAACAAATACACTAGAGGATGAGAAATGGACCTGAGGGTCCAGGTCCTTGCCGCCAAGCCCCAGGATTCACGTGGCAGAGGAGAACTGACTCCTCAAGTTGTCCTCTGACTTCTACACGCTCACTG
The DNA here is from genome assembly GCF_004785775.1 of Grammomys surdaster. NCBI lineage: Eukaryota > Metazoa > Chordata > Mammalia > Rodentia > Muridae > Grammomys > Grammomys surdaster. The sequence continues at coordinate 96,584 of NW_021604738.1, read as the reverse complement.
TGACATGCACAGAACCCCACCATATAAACGTCAAGGTGTATATGTGTATATATACATAAATAAATGTATATAAATATACATTTACTTATTAAATTATTATTATTATTACCTTTTTTTTTTTTTTTTTTTTTTTTTTAGTTTTTCGAGACAGGGTTTCTCTATGTAGCCCTGGCTGTCCTGGAGCTCACTCTGTAGACCAGGCTAGCCTTGAACTCTCGAACTCAGAAATCCACCTGCCTCTGCCTCCCAAGTGCTGGGATTAAAGGCGTGCGCCACCACCGCCCGGCAAAATTATTTATTAAACAAATAAATGGATAAATATAAAAACCAATGCTCAGTAGATAGCCAGACAAAAGTAAGCTGTATCGGTGAGAGGGACGAATCCTTTGTGTTGTGTGTGACCAAGGTCACAGGTCGCATTACAGGCATGGAACCTAAGCCCTCACAGACTTCTCTCTCCAGCCTCGTGCCTCAATGGCGGTACCTGTGTGAGCAAGCCTGGCACCTTCTTCTGCCTCTGTGCCACTGGCTTCCAGGGGCTGCTCTGTGAGGAGACGATTAACCCCAGCTGTGCAGACAGGTAAGCGTGACATGAGGCCCCCAAAAGGAGCAGAGGAACCCTCAGCCTCCCCCATATCTGCTCTACCTATCCTTGGGCTCGGTGCTATCACAGTTCTCTGCCATGTGCCTGCACCTCCCCCAGTGTCTCCCCACACCACACCTGTTACCTCAGGTTACACACTTCCTGTCTCCCAGACCTTCTACCTACAATGCCATCTTTGTCTTGTCCAGCCCCTGCAGGAACAAGGCCACCTGCCAAGACACACCTCGAGGAGCCCGCTGTCTCTGCAGCCCTGGCTATACAGGAGGCAGCTGCCAGGTGAGGTGCCATAGGCCAGATGTGTTGGTGAGAGAGGCTGGGGTGCTCTAGGCTGCGGGATCTTGGGATCTAAAGGGTGGGCCACAGGGAAACTCGGACAGATGTCCACATGAAGGAAGGTATGGATGTCCAGGAGCGTCTCACTTGGGAGTGAGGTGAAGGAAGGAAAGAAAAGCTGGGCACGGTGGTACATCTCTGTAATCCCAACACTTGGGAAGCACAGGCAGAAGGGTCAGGAGTTCAAGGCCAGCCTCAGCTACATAGCAAGTTTGAGGCCATCCTGGGGTAGATGAGACCTTACCCCTACACACACACACACACACACACACACACACACACACACACACACACAGGCACCTGGGAGTGGAGGTGTGCGTGGGATGTATTTCTCATCCTGGAGGCTGTTTTGAAATGTGAAGCCAGAGGTCACCAGCTCAGGCCTCTTGCAAGCAAGTCGTCTTAGAAGTGATTTTGACCTGGTCTACAGAGTGAATTCTAGGATGGCCAGGGCTATGTAGAGAGACCCTGTCTCAAAAATCTAAGAAAAAGAAGTATTTATTCTCTCCTTTTCATTTTGTATTTTTTTCCCCAATGAGAAGAGAACAGTTTTTTTAGCTATGAGAAACCTATTTTGTGAAATTTGCTACTTTTTAAAGTTTAAATACTAAGAAATCAATCTTTTTAAAGGAGATGACAGTCTGCAGAGATGGCTCCTACGTTAAGAGCATGTACAGCTCTTGCAGATCACCTGATTCAGTTCCCAGTGTCCACACCTGGTGTCCACAGTCCCTGTACCCCAGCTCCAGGGAATCTGACCCCCTCTTCTGGCCTCCATGGTCATCTGTGCCCATCACACTCAGATGCGTAACTTTAAAAATAAAAATAAATAAATCTTAAAAGTATAAAAAAAAAAAAAAAAAAGAAGTGATTTTGAGGGAGCTACCATTGGAGAGGCTCTGAGTCCCAGAAGCCTTCTCATCTCCTGTTCCATCCCAACCCTCAGACTCTGATAGACTTGTGTGCCCGGAAGCCCTGTCCACACACTGCCCGATGCCTCCAGAGTGGGCCCTCCTTTCAGTGCCTGTGCCTCCAGGGATGGTCAGGGGCTCTCTGTGACCTCCCACTGTCCTGCCAGAAGGCCGCGATGAGCCAAGGTACCAGACCCAGGACTAAGGGAGGGTGGGGAGGGGTTTCCTCTTTTGACGAAACTTCAAAGCAGGTACACAGCTTGTGTCACAGTCAAAACAGCCAAGAGTAACTTATTCTACATACAGCTCGACACCCAGGACAGTCTTATACCACTCCACTCTTCTATTCAATATCAACAACCCAGACAAGTCTCCAGTTAACATGACCACTCGGGCCAGGCCTCACCTGGAGCCACTCAGTGCTACCAGGCTCAAAACACCCCTGGAGTGAACCAATGTAACTCAACTGTACCAACATCTCCCCCAGTTCTTATGGAACTCTGTGTTGGGCCCTAAGCATCTTCCCACCCAACTTAGATGCATCCCTGTCTGTCTGTCTGTCTGTCTGTCTGTCTGTCTGTCTGCCTTCCCAGGCATAGAGATCTCTGACCTGTGCCAGAACGGAGGCCTCTGTATTGACACGGGCTCCTCCTATTTCTGCCGCTGCCCTGCTGGATTCCAAGGCAAGTTATGCCAGGATAAAGTGAACCCCTGCGAGTCCAAGCCTTGTCATCACGGGGCTACCTGTAAGCCCCAGCCCAGTGGCTATGTCTGCCAGGTAAGAGATCTAGAGGAGCAGAGATGGCGGGCAGGGAGGAGGATCTAGTTTATCCAGTCCTCTTTCCTTTAAGCCAGGCACCCAACCGCCCACCAGGTCAGGCCATGCCACCTCATAAGAATTTCCCAGCGCCATGTTTCACTTCCTCTTTTCTTTCCCCCACCTCCATACCAACATCAAACTCCTTCAACCTCTGCCTCCACATCTGTCCCGCTGCTGGCTCAGTCTTTATCCCACTTCCAGTGGGGAAGCTGACTGCCCCTCTCTGATTAACACCCTCTGGGGATGCCTACCTCATCCTAGTGAGATGTATCTTCCCACCTGTGTCTCAGACCACAGCAGCTCCCTGTCTCCATTGCCCTGCTCCCTGGTCCAGTGTCCCAATTGTTTCTTAGCCTTTGAGCCTCACCCCCTGCCCCTCCCTGCTGATTTGCCTCCAGGGGCCTTTTCCTGCCTCTTCCTTTGCAGGGTGACCTGAGCTAGGGGAGGGGCTTCTCCTCCCTGGTCCAGGAGATGAAATGTTGGGATAAGAGCAGAACCATTTTAAATCCTGTGCTCAGAAACTCAACTTTTTTTTTTAATTTTGTGTGTATGAATGTTTTGACTGTATGCGTACCACTTTCGTGCCCAGTACCGGTCAGAAGATAGATTCAGATTCCCTGAAACTGGAGATGCTGACAGTTGTGAAGTACCATGTAGGTGCTGGGAATTGAACCCCAGGTCTCTGCAAAAGCAAAAAAAAAAAAAAAAATGCTCTCAACCAGAGGTATCTCTCTTGCCTCTAGAAACACAACTTTTTTTTTGGCTTTTCGAGACAGGGTTTCTCTGTGTAGCCCTGTCCTGGAACTCACTCTGTAGACCAGGCTGGCCTCAAACTCAGAAATCTGCCTGCCTCTGCCTCCCAAGTGCTGGGATTAAAGGTGTGCACCACCACTGCCTGGCAAAACACAACTTTTGATCCCCTAACCTACCACTGACTTAACTTTGTAGTCACCAGCTCCGACTGGCTTTTTTTTTTTTTTAAGATTTAGTTTTATTTATATGAACACACTGTCGCTGTCCTCAGACACACCAGAAGAGGGCATCGGATCCCATTACAGATGGTTGTGAGCCACCATGTGGTTGCTGGGAATTGAACTCAGGACCTTTGGTAGGCCAGTCAGTGCTCTTAACCACTGAGCCATCATTCCAGCCTGTCTCCAACTTTTTTGAAAAACAGTTTATTTAATTTTATTTTATGGACATGGGTATGTGTGTCTCAGATCCCCTAGAACTGGAGTTACAGCTAGTTGTGAGCTGTCATGTGGGTGCTGGGAATTGAACCCAAATCCTCTATAAGAGCAGTCAGCACCTTTAACTTCTGAGCCATGTCTCCAGCCTTCCCCCAGCCCCAACTTTTTTATTTTAAATTACATGTGTGAGTACATGTGGGTATGTGTGCGTGGGTTCTGGTGTCCATAAAAGCCAGAGGCGTCAGATCCCCGTGGAGCTGGATCACAGGCAGCCATGTACTAACCTATGTGGGTTCCAGAGCTGGAACACAGGCCCTCTGCAAGTGCAGTGTCTGCTTTTGTGGTCGGTTTGTTTGTTTGTTTGCTTGCTTGCTTGTTTGTTTGTTTGTTTGATGTGTTGGTTTTTCGAGACAGAGTTTCTCTGTGTAGCCCTGGCTGTCCTGAAACTCACTTTGTAGACCAGGCTGGCCTCAAACTCAGAGATCTGCCTGCTTCTGTCTCCTGGAAGCTGGGATTAAAGGCGTGTGCTATCACTACCCAGTTTGCTTTATTGTTCTTAACTGTTGAGCCATCCCTCCACCTCTTTACCCCTACCCACCCTTTTCTCCTTCCTTCCTTCCTTCCTTCCTTCCTTCCTTCCTTCCTTCCTTCCTTCCTTCCTTCCTTC
>NW_021604738.1:34457-92049 GCF_004785775.1 Grammomys surdaster | reverse complement strand
TTCCTTCCTTCCTTCCTTCCTTCCTTCCTTCCTTCCTTCCTTCCTTCGGCAAGGTCTCAGGTAGCCCAGGCTGGCCTTGAATTCCTTTATGTTGCTTTGGGTGATCTTGAACTCTCCTGCCTCTGTGGAGTCAGTGCTAGGACTGTAGGTATACACCCTATAACTACTTTATACAGTTCGGGGGATCGAACCCAGGATTATGTGTGTGCTAGGCAAACACTCTACCCACCGCCATCTCTAACCCTTAGGAGCCTTTCCACACATAGAGAACCAGGGTAGGGACAACCCTGTCTCAGACGCCAAGAGAAGTATGTCCTGATTGGTGAGCCTCTGTACTCTCGTTGACCTCCACGCCACGAAATTCTCTTCTCCGGTGGTTTCCAAAACGCTCTTCGGGGCTCTCTGGGCCACTCCCTGAATTCTCTCGACTTCCAAAGCCTCTGTTCTGGCTTGCTGTCTGGCAGAAGCATAGTACTTATGACTTTGCCCTAGCACACAAAAACCACAGTGTGGCTCTGGATAGAGCCAGCCTTGCTTTGACCCAAATGTCACTTCACCTTCTTGGCAAACTGTTTCATTATCTGTGGAATGGAAATTAAGTGAGATAATATTTCTTCAGGGTTGCTAAGAGGATGGTTTAAAGCTATGTACACAATCGACGTCAACCTTCTCTCGCCTCTGGTTAACCACGATTCCTAGCTACACAGTATAACTTTAATCTTCCCTTTATCTGTACTACTTAAAATACCTCCAGGCTACCTAGGAAGATGACTTAGCCAAGATCTTACCTTGGAGATCTGAGACAGATACCCAGATTCCCAAGCCCAAGTTGGGCTCAGCAGTACATACCAGTAATGGCACAGATGGCAAGACAGAGGCAGAACTAAGCAGATAGCCTGGCCTAAATGGCCAAGTTCCCAGCCAGGAAGAGGCCTTGTCTCAAACAAAAGGCAGAAGAGCCTGAGGACTAACAGGAAAAATGTCCTCTGACCGCTACCCACCATTGCATATATGTGTGTGTGTGCGTGTGTGTGTGTGTGTGTGTGTGCACACACAAATGTATGCAGGACACAAGTGGGTAATCATTGGACCTCCACATACCATGCACGTGCGTGTACACATGCACACACTCGCACACGCACACACATACACACAAATGACCCAAGTGGGTAATCACTGGACACCTACGATTCAATGCATGAGGGTAAGTTGTACAGGAAAGAGGTGTCCCCTGAAATGAGGGAAGGCTTAGTGGCCACATTGTTTGGGACTAAGGATTGTGCTCTGTCACAATGTCAAGCAGGCTGAGATGGATGAGGAGTTCAGCTGTTGAGGCAGGAGGCTGGCCAACCCCCTTGAGCTTGCCTCATCCACTGGCTCCATCTGTGTCTCCAGTGTGCCCCAGGCTATGAAGGACAGAACTGCTCAAAAGTACACGACTCTTGTCAGTCCCAGCCCTGTCACAACCACGGGACCTGTACCCCCAGGCCTGGAGGCTTCCACTGTGCCTGCCCTCCAGGCTTTGTGGGGCTGCGCTGTGAGGGGGATGTGGACGAGTGTCTCGACCGGCCCTGCCACCCCTCGGGCACTGCGGCTTGCCACTCTTTAGCCAACGCCTTCTATTGCCAGTGTCTGCCTGGGCACACAGGTAAGGCCTGGGATCTCTGGGGCACACCTAAGACCAGGACAACCCAGATGGTCCCTTCCCAAAAGGCAGCCTCTCTTCTCACCCTCTGCCTCCACACCTCCCCTTAGAAGTCCCCAGCATTTTCTTGCCCACATATCATGTGCTGAACCGACTGACTGTCAGGAGGCAGTTACTGAAGCTAGGTGTGACCTCCAATCTCACCACCACAGGCCATCGGTGTGAGTTGGAGATGGACCTCTGCCAGAGCCAGCCCTGCTCCAATGGAGGGTCCTGTGAGGTCACAACAGGATCACCCCCTGGCTTCACCTGCCACTGCCCCAAGGTAACTGATGCAACACCCATTTCTCTCTTCTCCTTATACTAATGAGAGGTAAGACGGCCAGAGTCAGCACCCCAGGGCCGTGAGTGAGGAGCGCTAGAGTCAGGATTCCTGGAGAGGGCCCAAATTCACCCTGGTGAGTGGTTCTCCAGAACAGTCATGGGAAAGGCAGAATCAGATGGTAGCATGGTACGATTCTGCAGTCCCTGCCCTTGGACATCAAGGCAGAAGGGCGAAGAGTTTGAGGACATCCTTGGCTACACAATGAACCTGAGATAGAGAGATATCTCAGCGGTTAAGGACACTCTGCTCTTCCAGAGGTCCTGAGTTCAATTCCTAGCAACCACATGGTGATTCACAATGAATCTGAGATCAGACTCTTATCTCAAAAAGCAAGATGAAACAAAACCGACTCTCCCTAGATGAGCTTTAGACAAGATCTCTAAACTCTGTGTATGGGACAGGTGTGGGTGAGGAGCTCTGGGCAAGGAACTGGCTGAGCCTTGGTTTGTGATAACGGGGTGAACCTTCCTTTCTCACCCTAACGCTCTTGAGCCAAACCCAAGAATGACAGTAATAAGCACTTTCCCCCACTTCCACCTTCCTCCTGTTCACCCTGGGAAAGGAGAGAGCATGAGGCCTGTCTCCAGAGATTAAAATTGCTGCATAGGCACATTTCACCCACTTCCACCGAGGGCAATATGCCAGTGTGTGCAGTTAGCAGAGGACCTGGTGACAACATCCATTGCAAGGAATGCAATGCTCTCTGAGGTCCCTGTTACATAGGATAGTCTAGAACCCTCTGTGCTGTGTTGTCCTAGCTTGCTTCAGGAAAGAATAACGCAAGGTCCTTTTGCATTCTCTTCTCTCTGCCCCAGGGTTTTGAAGGCCCCACCTGCAGCCACAAAGCCCCTTCCTGCGGCACACATCACTGCCACAACGGAGGCCTGTGTCTGCCCTCCCCTAAGCCAGGCTCCCCACCCCTCTGTGCCTGCCTCAGTGGCTTTGGGGGCCCTGACTGTCTGACACCTCCAGCTCTGCCCGGTTGTGGTCCTCCCTCACCCTGCCTGCACAACGGTAGCTGCACTGAGACCCCTGGGTTACACAACCCCGGCTTTCAGTGCACCTGCCCTCCTGACTCTCCGGGGCCCCGGTGTCAAAGGCCGGGGGCAGATGGGTGTGAGGGCCGAGGTGGTGACGGGTCCTGTGATGCTGGCTGCAGTGGCCCAGGAGGGGACTGGGATGGAGGGGACTGTTCCCTGGGGGTCCCAGACCCCTGGAAGGGCTGTCCCCCACATTCCCGGTGCTGGCTTCTCTTCCGGGACGGGCGATGTCACCCGCAGTGTGATTCCGAGGAGTGTCTGTTTGATGGCTACGACTGTGAAATTCCTCCAACCTGCACGTGAGCCTGGGAGTGAGGGGTGGGATGGGGCGGGGGTGAGGAGACATACATGACCGAGCTACATTGAACTCCAGGGAGTTTCCATGCTAAGAAAGACTCTAGGTTCAAACCCAGGGGAACGGAGTGACAGATACTGTGGGACACAGGTTTTGTCTGGACTCCTGAGAACCCTAAGGCCTCAGGCCTCAGCTTCTCTTCCCGGCCCTTCTACCATAGAATCCCTCCCTGGCAAGCAACACCCCCAAGAAAAAAGGTCTTGGACCCTCCTTCTGAGACAGGGGGAGGAAAGGTTGGCCCCAGTAAACGTGGGGTCAGCAGACATCAGAGTGTTCGGCCCTTAGCGAGTCTCAGAGGCAATGGAGTGGCCGTGATTCTCTGTGAAGAAGGGTCGGACTTGGGAAGGGTGCTGAGCCCATGTCTCCTTTGCCCACAGCCCAGCCTATGACCAGTACTGCCGAGATCACTTTCACAACGGGCACTGTGAGAAAGGCTGCAATAACGCTCAGTGTGGCTGGGACGGGGGTGACTGCAGGCCGGAAGGGGAAGACTCAGAGGGGGGCCCCTCCCTGGCCCTGCTGGTGGTGCTGCGTCCCCCAGCCCTGGAGCAGCAGCTGCTTGCCCTGGCACGAGTACTGTCCCTGACTCTGAGGGTCGGTCTCTGGGTGAAGAAGGACAGAGAAGGCAGGAACATGGTGTTCCCTTATCCTGGGGCCCGGGCCAAAGAGGAGCTGAGTGGAATTAGGGATTCCTCTTCGTGGGAAAGACAAGCCCCTCACACTCAGCCCCTGGGCAAGGAGACAGAGTCCCTTGGTGCAGGGTAAGACATGGAAGGGTGGGGGCAAATAATAGTTCTTTGGGAGGAGCAAAGACTAGACAGAGGTCCCTGAAGCGCCTTTCCTCTGCCACAGGTTCGTGGTAGTGATGGGAGTGGATCTGTCCCGCTGTGGTCCAGACCATCCTGCATCCCGCTGCCCCTGGGACTCTGGGCTCCTGCTGCGCTTCCTTGCAGCTGTGGCTGCAGTAGGAGCTCTGGAGCCCCTGTTGCCCGGACCCTTGCTGGCTGCTCACCCTCAAGCAGGGACCAGTAGGTGATCCCAACTACTGATTGTCCTTGACCTTAGCTCATATCACCTCTGGTAGAGATAAAACTAAAAACCAAAACCTCCTGTGTGGAGAACTTGGCCTAACATCTCTCCTTTGGAATGAATCTCCCCCAGCCCATCCGTTCAGTGATCTCCTTTCCTGTTTCCCTGAGAAATCTGTACTAACCTCTGGCATAGTCCTACAACCAAACGGGTTACCGCTATGATATGACATATGATATGATACTATCGTAACATATCCCATGAGCTTTCCTCTAAGCATGTTAACCATTAACACATTTAACTATGGGACATGGGAGGAAACTGAGGTAGGCTACTCCACTGCCCCAAGCTACTCCACTGCCCCAAGCTACTCCACTGGCCAAATCTTACCAAGAATGGGCCCCTTTTGTGACTGTCTCTCTTCTACCAGGGCCCCCTGACAATCAGCTTCCCTGGCCCATTCTATGTTCACCAGTGGTTGGGGTGCTTCTCCTGGCCCTTGGGGCTCTCCTCGTCCTCCAGCTCATCCGGCGCCGGCGGCGGGAACATGGGGCCCTGTGGCTGCCCCCTGGTTTCATCCGAAGGCCTCAGACACAGCAAGCACCCCACCGGCGGAGACCCCCACTGGGCGAGGACAACATTGGTCTCAAGTGAGACTCTTTGGTTTTTTGAGAGTCTGGGATTCAGGGAAGTGCCCCAAGTGCTAAGAACTACTCCTGCAGAAGCGGAGGGGTCGGAAGGCTTCCGGAAGTGTGGGAGATGTTGACTGGACTTAGCCTATCTACCCACTCACCCCATCCAGGGCGCTGAAGCCAGAGGCAGAAGTGAGTGAGGATGGAGTGGCCATGTGCTCGGGCCCTGAAGAGGGAGAGGTAGGCCAGGTGAAACTGTGTGTGCATGTGTATGTGTGTGTGTGGGGGGGGGGGTGGTATAGAGGTGATAGTGACAAGAAAGGTCAACTCAGTGATCTTCACTTTTCCTTGCTCTTGCCCCAAGGCTGAAGAAACAGCTTCAGCCTCCAGGTGCCAGCTTTGGCCGCTCAGCGGCGGCTGTGGAGAGCTCCCGCAGGTGGCCATGCTGACCCCTCCTCAGGAGTGTGAATCGGAGGTTCCCGACGTGGACACCTGTGGACCTGGTATACAACCAACCTAGACCAAGTTGGTGGGGGGCATCCTACTCTTGACCCTTTTAGAAGCAAAGGTCATCGGTATCCAAACTGGAGCCTTTAGAGAGGTAGCAAGAACAGCACCATCTGGGGATGTGTCAGGGATACAAACTCTCGGCAAGCTGAGGTACACAGCAATGGGGCCAGCCCTCTAGGTAAGGCTGATGCAGGCCTTTAATCCAAGCACTCGGGAGGCAGAAGCAGGCAGATCTCTGGGAGTTCAAAGCCAGCCTGGTTTAGAGGTCCAGTGAGATCCAGGACAGCCAGCGCTACACAGAAAAACCCTGTCTTTAGAAAAACAAAGCAAACCACTAAATCAAAAACGGACACTTGGCAGGCAACAGTGGCACACACCTTTAATCCTAGCGGGGAGGTTTTAGTCCTAGCATGAGAGAAGCAGAGGCAGGTGGATCTTGGTGAGTTCAAGACCAGCTTGATCTAGTAAGTTCCAGGACAGTCAGAGCTACATAGTAAGACCCTGTCTCAAGCACCCCCTCCGCCTTCCCCTGAAAAGGCAGAGCTTGGCTAAGATGGAGGCAGTTCTCCCAGGGGCATGTTACCATTCACATATCCTACTGACTGGCTTAGTACTCACTCTCAACCTCAGATGGGGTGACACCCCTGATGTCAGCCGTCTTCTGTGGGGGAGTGCAGTCCACGACTGGACAGAGACCCTGGGAACCACTGCTGGACAGAGGGGCCTGCCCCCAGGCTCACACTGTGGGCACTGGAGAGACGCCCCTGCACCTGGCTGCCCGATTCTCTCGGCCAACTGCTGCCCGCCGCCTCCTTGAGGCTGGAGCCAACCCCAACCAGCCGGACCGGGCAGGGCGTACCCCACTTCACACTGCAGTGGCTGCGGACGCTCAGGAGGTCTGCCAGGTCAGCACCTATCGGAGTCCCTAAAGGAAGTAGGAGTAAGCGTACAGGTAAAGTGGAGAGGTCTTCTTTGGGGTTTGACAAAGAGGAAACAGATTGAAGACCTGAAAGAGGAAGGTGGCAGGTAGCAACCGGCTTCGGGGTTGACGGGCCTATAACCCCAGCACTGGGGAGGTAGGGGTAGACAGATCTCTAGGAGTCCCAGGCTAGCATGGGCTGCATGACAAGACTTTGTCTCAAAACAAAGACAGGCAACAAAAGCGTAAGGAGCCTGACCTAGAAGCCCAGGGTAGCCCAGGGGTCACAGGGCCTTTCTGTCTCCGCAGCTCCTATTGGCCAGCAGACAGACTTCTGTGGACGCGCGCACAGACGACGGGACTACACCTTTGATGCTGGCTGCCAGGCTGGCCGTGGAGGACCTGGTTGAAGAACTGATCGCAGCCCGAGCAGATGTGGGAGCCAGAGACAAAAGGGGTATGCACAGAGCCGCTGTGTTATCGAAATGTTGGGGAGAGCGGGAAGGAAGTGAGGTTCAAAATACAGGCGCGGTAGGGACAGACTAGAGACTCCTATGCTGTGGCAGTATGGAGAGCGAGTTTCCTCATCACAGTTAACCACACATCTTGTCTCAGTTCATAAAACGGGACTGGAAGAAGTGCCGGTGGGAACGGGACGGGAGATACCCGGGTCCCACCGATCCAGAACAATACCCATTGTCCCGCCCGCGCGCCCCTGACGTCACCAGGGCAACACTTGCAGCCGACTGTCGGTTGCCAGGGCAACGCTTCCCGCCTGTGAAGAACCCAAGTAGCTCTCCCTCCTTCCCCGCACCACCAAGGCCAAAACCCGTGGGAAACTAAAACGTGGGAGTCGCCTGACCCCCAACGGCGGGGTAACCGGCTCCCACGTGCTACCCTAGGAAAAACTGCACTGCACTGGGCCGCTGCTGTGAACAACGCCCGAGCCGCCCGCAGTCTCCTCCAGGCTGGAGCGGATAAAGATGCTCAGGACAGCAGGGTGAGCCACGTCGCAGCCTCCCCACTGAACAAGCCAAAAGCAAGGGGATCCAGCAGGCTCAAAGGGGGCGGGGCCCAGAGTCTGGCGGGAGGGCGCCGACTCCGGTGGGCGGGGACTCCCTGACCTTCCCCGCCCCCGGGGTTTCGGGTCTCCCCCGCAGGAGCAGACGCCGCTGTTCCTGGCTGCGCGCGAAGGCGCCGTGGAGGTGGCGCAGCTGCTGCTGGAGCTCGGGGCGGCCCGGGGACTGCGCGATCAGACCGGGCTGGCCCCAGGAGATGTGGCCCGCCAGCGAAGTCACTGGGACCTGCTGACGCTACTGGAGGGGGCCGGACCGACCACGCCGGAGGCCCGCGCGCACGCACGCACCACGCCGGGGGGCGTGGCCGCGCCGCGCTGCCGGACGCAGTCTGCGGGAGCGCGCCCGCGCGGGGGCGGAGCCTGTCTGCAAGCTCGCACTTGGTCGGTGGACTTGGGAGCGCGCGGAGGGGCGGTCTATGCGCGCTGCCGGAGCAGATCTGGAAGCTCCGGGGGCCTCTCCATGCGCGGCCGCAGGTTTTCCGCTGGCTCCCGTGCACGACGCGAGGCTAGGGCATCACAGGATAACTGGCCTCGCGACTGGGTGGCCCTAGAAGCCTGCGGCTCCGCCTGCAGTGCGCCGATCCCGCCTCCCAGCCTGACCCCGTCCCCAGAACGCGGATCCCCTCAAGTTGCCTGGGGGCTTCCAGTCCATCAAGAGATCCCCTTAAACTCGGGTGGAAAGAATCAGAACTAGGCAGCTTCGTGGAAGGAAGGAAGCGACGCGTACGAGTCGGGAAGACACCGGACTTCTAAGGCCAAAATAACCATTATGCCCACTTGTCTCCCCCCATAGAGTATGCACAGCAATGGGAAGAGGGTTCAGGACATGCGGATGAGATACGCCGTGCTTTTTCCTGGAAAATAGGGCAGCTACAAGAGGACAAAGTGGATTTCGAGAATCCCTAGACTGGAACCAAGAACTGTTGGCAAATTGGGTGTAAATTGTTTCTTGTGTATAATTTCCCAAAGGGAGCCTTTGCTGCCCACAAGTAGCTGGCGGATATTTATTGAGCACCTGCTATGTACTAGGTGTTGTGTCGATGGTGAAAGGGAACCAGTGGCCTGTCCAGCTGATGACTCCTTACCCTCTCTCTGCCTCCCCACAAGGAAACTGGTGCAGGGATGAGGCCATGCTCCCAGTCACTGGTATCTCGGAGAACCCCGAACTCATGAATAATAAAGCTAATTTGAAGTGCTACTTTATATTTTGAGGGACTGGAGAGTGAGATTAAAAGAGTACATAGTGTTGTTGCCGGGCAGTGGTGGCGCATGCCAGCCCTCGGGAGGCAGAGGCAGGTGAATTTCTGAGTTCGAGGCCAGCCTAGTCCAAAGGGCGAGTTCCAGGACAGCCAGGGCTACACAGAGAAACCCTGTCTCAAAAAAAAAAAGAAGAAGAAGAAGAAGGAGGAGGAGGAGGAGGAAAAGAAAGTGCATAGTGTTTGGGAAATTCAGTACTCCAGATTCCTTCATATAGGTAGGGGGCTTTAAAATACAAATTAAGGGCAAACTGACAATGGGGGGGTTTTTTCCCAGTTCATCACTGAAAGTGAGAATTTCCAATAGTAAAAATATATAAGGTGATGACTGTTCCCTCATCCAAGGGCATTTAGCTAAAACAGAAGATCCCTAAGGACCCAAAGACGAGGTTCACACTTCGGCCTCGTGGAGTTACCTCAGTGATGATAAGCCAGGAGGCATTCTGGAAGATTACCCACCATTCTTAGAGTATTCACCATGTGCCAAGTGCCTCATTACAATTAACCCTTAGGAATTCTGTGAGGTAAACGACAAGCTTTGAGGTGCCTATTTAAACATACTGGAGGTGCACTTGACCTCCAGGTTCTCCCAGCAACTCCTAGTCCCTACCTGTTACAGGATATGGCTGTCATACCCTGCCCTCTACCCTGAACTTTCCAGACAAGAGCCTGAACTGCCTTTCCCCTAGAGACTATACTATATAATCCAGACATTTTGGTTACCTACTCCCTCTGTGTTCTCTCCCCTTCTCTCCTCTCTTTTCCTCTCTTCCCCTCCCCCACCTCTTATACTTTTATATGTTTTTATACTTTTAATCTGGCTTGAATTCACTCATTACATCCGCAGAGAAACCTACTACAGTCCACCTCACTCTTTCATACTTTGAAGCAAAGATTCATTCACGTAAGACAGCCAGGCTCTCTTCACTCAATCTCATGCTCCAAGTCACTCTGGTCCAACTTCACAGGGCGGACAGCCACTTGAAGACCCCAGATGTCTGTCTGTCCTGCTCCCTTCTCGGGCTACTAGAAATGACCAAAGGCCGAGCTGAATTCAGTATTGCACTCTCAAATCCCTAGGTTACTCTTCCCCTGACCCTTGTCCACACTAGCTTGGCCTCCAGAAAACATTCCCTCACACGCTCTACTGTCTGTAAGGCTCGGGGGCAGTGATAACTCTTCAGCCCAGGTCTCTGGCTACTCACTGTGTGTTGGGCCAGTGTTAGGGCATAAGATATTGTGAGCAATGCATCCGGGGTCAACAAGTCTTCTGTTCCCATCTAGAACCGCGCCTTTCCCTGACCCGGGAAGTCAAGAGAGATGAGAAGGGTCAAATCCTACATCAGGATCAATCTTAGGAAGAAAAGGAACCTAGTTTGGGGGAAGGGGATCCCGAAGAGTGAAACCACTTCCTGTGTTGTAGCTAGTTCCGGTGTTGACAGAGAAGTGCTGAAGGGGAGGTGGGGATGGAGGAGCAGTGTGGCAGGCTAGGGGGTTACTGAGTCTCTGGAGATGAGACGGCAGGAATCCACCCATTCAGGAGCAGGCTCCACTCCTGCAGCTGGAGTTTCTCCCGGTCCCTGTCCTCCCCTGGGGCAAGAGAGGTCAAAGGAGCTGTTTGGGTGGGAAAAAGAGGATGGAGGAAGTTGACAGAGATGGGCGGGGCCCGTGGGGGGGGCTGACCAGGAACCCAGCTTCCTGCTCACTACCCAGGCATCCAGCCCCCAGCTCACCCCCACCCCTTCCAGCCCCCATTCCCCTCAGGAACCCAAGGTTCCGGTCCTCCTCCCAAATTCCAGTCACCCCTCCCCATCAGTGTCTCTCCCCAAATCCAGGGATGGAGGCTGAAAGACCCCAGGAAGAAGATGACGAGCAGGTGAGCGGTTGGGGTGTCGGGTTGGGGGACCAACCCACGGAGAAGGGACATGTGGGGACCTAGAGCAGTATCCTAGTGACAGATGGACACAGGAGACTTGGGGAAGCTTGGGCACACCAAGACAGGAACAGAAACACGAGGAAATGGGTCACTGGCCTAGCCCTCCGCTCACACAAACACCTGACTGGAATGAACATGTCTTGGTATCAGAGTCTCCCACAGGATGATCAGGGCTGGCCCCCTGTGAACTCCACCGCTCGGCCTTGGAGATCTGCTCCTCCCTCCCCTCCTCCTCCTGGAACCCGACACACAGGTACCCCACCAACCCTGGAAGCTCTTGACCCCATCACTCAGGCTACCCCAGCATAGATCCACTAACCATCACACCTGCTGGCCTGCTGGTCTCTAACCTAATCCACCAGCTCACCTGTCTCTACCCCTTGCTACTCCATTCTGCCATAGCCTCTGGGTCTGAACCCTCCTCCCTCCTCTCCCATAGCCCTAGGGCCCCGTTCTGGCTCCCTGCTTTCCCTGCAGACTGAGCGCCTTCTGGACCTGGTGGCTGAAGCCCAGTCCCGCCGCCTAGAGGAACAGAGGGCCACCTTCCACACCCCCAAGGTCCCCCCAAGCATAGCCCCAACCCCACCCCGGCTTCTTGAAGACAAAGAACAGCTTTACAGCACCATCCTTAGTCACCAGGTAAGGCATATCCCACCCTACCCCACTCCTACCCCACCCCCATGCCACATGCACCCTTGGAGGCAAGACCCAGGTCTCCTAGCTGGCCTTCTTCCTGAGCCCTAACTTCTTTCTCTCTAAGCATACGTCTTTTGGTAAGCCTATAGTCTCTCTATCCCCATCACCGATTTCCTATCCGCCCCACACCAACCCTGGCCCCTCATTCCCAAAGCCATCACAGGCTACCAATGCCCTTCTCTCCGTCCACATTTCTAGTGCCAGCGGATTGAAGCCCAACGGTCTGACCCGCCCCTTCCCCCCGGGGGGCAGGAGCTCCTCGAGTTGCTCCTGAGGGTTCAAGGGGGAGGCCGAATGGAGGAACAGAGATCCCGGCCTCCTCCACACACCTGCTGAGACCCCAGTTCCCGACCAGTCCCTTCTCTCTGGGACTCAAAGCTGGGACACTCCCCGAAGGTCTTCAAACCCTGTTTGTCAGGGCTACCAGAAACTGAAGACCCGGCTAAAATTGCAATTATTTACCACTCATTTTCCCTGGGGACTGGACTTGGGACAAGTACTCTAACCTTGAAGATAAACAAGGTAGGGTGAACACAACTCCCTAAGACAGTTACGAGTCTCTATCCTGAGCTGTCAAGCTACTAAACCGGGGTGTGAGGGCTGAGGCCTGCCCCTGCCTAGTGAGAAGAGAAAAAAAAAAAGGCAAAGGAGTAAGACAATTGTCCCCCACGAGCACCCCCGGCCCCAAGGCACAGGGGCCCAGAGGCGGTGAAGCGACCCTTAGCCCCGTCCCCCCCACCCTGCTGCTGAGTCTGTCTGATGTTTTGTCTGTATGAATAAATATAATTCTCCTCTGGACTGAAGACTGGTATCTGGGGGTTGGGTGGGTGTGTGCAAGGTGGGTAGGTGAGGCCTGGGGCAGCGGCTCTCCGCGATCTGGCCAGAGGCCAGCTCCCCTCCCTGGCTGGTTAATTACCGGCTCATTAAGCAGCGGCTGGAGACCTCCCTAATCATCTCCCCCAGCCCCCAGTCTCCCGGTTTTAATTAAGTCGAACAAGGAGGGGAGTCATTAGAACAAGAAATATGAACCGAGCTGTCGGTGAACATTCCGGAGGCCGGAGTCCGCATCACCCGACGATGGGCTGGGAACCCGGGGGGCCGAGACGCCCTCCACCCCAGCGTCCGCTCGGCCAGCCCGGGGGCCAACCCCGGCTCTCCCCGGCCGCTCCCCGCCTCCACCCGCCGCCGCCCGGCCTGCGTCTCCCCGCCCCCGGCTCCTCCCCGTTCCTCCTCTCCTCCCCTCCTCTTCCTCCCGCTCCCCTCCCCCAGCCGCCTCCCTCGCTCGCTCCCCCTTCTCCCTCCTCCCTCCTCTCGCACACACACCCCCGCTTGGGCCTCCCCTCTCTCTCTCTCTCTCTCTCTCTCTCTCTCCGGCTCCATTTTCTCCGCCGCCGGGGGCCGGGGTCTCCTGTGGGGGTGCCCAGGCGGCACCCCGGGTCTCCCCTTCAGTGCCGGGGTGAACCCCGGAGGGGAGCCGGGAGGCGGGTTGCCGGGCGGGGTTGGGGCGGAGGGAGCAGCGGCCCCAGCGAGTTTGGGGGGGGAAGTCACCCGGCGGGGGGAGGGGCGAGCAGGGAGGGGGCCTCAGGGCCCCCCCCCCCAGCTATGGACGAGCGGCTGCTGGGGCCGCCCCCTCCGGGCGGGGGCCGTGGGGGTCTGGGGCTGGTAGGTGGGGAGCCCGGGGGCCCTGGCGAGCCTCCCGGTGGCGGAGACCCCGGTGGGGGAAATGGGGGGGTCCCGGGAGGCCGAGGGAAGCAAGACATCGGGGACATTCTGCAACAGATAATGACCATCACCGACCAGAGCCTGGACGAGGCCCAGGCCAAGTGAGTGCCCCCACCCCGGGACCCCGCTCACAGCTCTGAGTCCTCTGCAAGCCCCCCTCCCCCAGGGCCCCTCTCTGGCTCTTGCAACTCTTTTCTTTCCTTAGTTCTAGTGTTCTCTCAAAGCTTGCCTTGCCCCTAGGCCCTAAAACCTCCACAGAGGGAACCCCAGGTGGTCTCACTCCCTCCTAACCTTTTGCTGACCCCTACAGTCCACACCGGCCCATCTCCTGGCTCCCAGACTTAGAAACTGTTCTCAGCCAAAGCTGTCTTCCCTAACTCTCCGGCTAGCCCACCCCATTCTCCACTTACGGATCCAGGATCCCCACACAGTCCCTTCCACCGAGGTCGGGGCCTCCAAGAGTCCTCAACAGCCTTTCCCCTGCTCAGCCCACACACTGTACCGAGCTCCCAGGTAGCAGGGCACCCCCACTTCCAGGCCCCCTACCGCCTCGCACTGACAACCTCTGCTTCCCCTACTCCAAACCTACCTAGTCACCTTTATTTCTAAAGTCATCTCTTGATCCTTTCTCCATCTTTTTGCTTGAACCATCCCTCTTAGCCTCAGCCCGCCCATAGTGACTTTAGCCCCATTGCCTGCCTGTATCTTCTGCTTCCTGTGGCCCAGTCGCTTCCCGAAGCTATGGCAGCTGATCTCAAGAACTCCCTCCGACTCCACTCCACCCCCACTCCCACTTACCCCTCCTCACAGATTATGCCCCCACCTTGCTTCTTAGCACCCCTCTCGTCTCTCTTCTATCTGCCGCCTGAACTCTTTCTCTCCTCCCGTTCCTCCTAAGGAAACACGCCCTAAACTGTCACCGGATGAAACCTGCCCTGTTTAGTGTCCTGTGTGAAATCAAGGAGAAAACTGGTACGTCGATGTGGATGCCCCTCTGATTCTCAGTTCTGGGAGCAGGACTCTACCTTAGGGCTCAGAGTTTGACAACTTGAAGCCCTGTGGAAATTCAGCGCCACAGAGGCTACTTGAAAGGAAGTGGGGAAGGGAAGCCTGGAGACTCTGGCCTTAGAGAGACACCAGAGGACAGAGCTCTGATGGGTATGTGTATGTGTGGTTCCTGAAGTCCGCTTGCCTGCCCGCTAGGCCTTAGCATTCGGAGTTCCCAAGAGGAGGAGCCAGTGGACCCGCAGCTGATGCGCCTGGACAACATGCTTCTGGCAGAAGGTGTGGCTGGTCCCGAGAAGGGGGGAGGCTCTGCAGCAGCAGCTGCAGCCGCTGCAGCCTCCGGGGGTGGCGTGTCCCCGGACAACTCCATAGAACACTCAGACTATCGCAGCAAGCTTGCCCAGATCCGCCACATCTACCACTCAGAGCTGGAGAAGTATGAGCAGGTGAGGAGAGGCCAGCGGGTGAGGTGGCCCAGAGAGTGACGAGGACCCCAGACTCTAGAGGCCCCAAGCCACAGGGCTCCTCACCAGCCTACCCGCTCCCATAGGCGTGCAATGAGTTCACAACTCACGTCATGAACCTGCTGAGGGAGCAGAGCCGCACACGTCCCGTCGCCCCCAAGGAGATGGAACGGATGGTGAGCATAATCCACCGGAAGTTTAGCGCCATCCAGATGCAGCTGAAACAGAGCACCTGTGAGGCTGTCATGATCCTGCGGTCTCGATTCCTGGATGCCAGGTGGGGCTCAGGGACTCCTAGCCCCTGTACCTGGTCCCTTCTCATGCTTCTCCAAGACCCCTGGGCTGCCCCAGTATCCAGAAGGGCACTATAAGGATGCTACCTTCTAGAGTTCCTGGCATGCTCAATGTTTCTCTCTTTGTAGACGAAAACGCCGGAACTTCAGCAAACAGGCCACCGAGGTCCTGAATGAATATTTCTACTCCCACCTGAGTAACCCTTACCCTAGTGAGGAGGCCAAAGAGGAGCTTGCCAAGAAATGTGGCATCACCGTCTCTCAGGTACTCGAGGGGGTTCTCAGATGTTACTCGGAGAGGGGTCCTGGAGAAAGGGTTCCACTTGACCCCTCTCCGCCCAACACTGCAGGTTTCCAACTGGTTTGGTAACAAGCGAATTCGCTACAAGAAAAATATCGGGAAGTTCCAAGAGGAGGCGAATATCTATGCTGTGAAGACAGCCGTGTCAGTCGCCCAGGGAGGACACAGCCGGACCAGTTCTCCAACGCCCCCATCCTCTGCAGGTGAAGCCTACTGCCACGCTAGCTGGCTGCTTTGTGTGTTTTCCTTGAGTGTGTGAAAGACCAGGCTAAGATGGGGTGGTCATGTCAAGGGCCTTAAGTGAGTAGCCAGTTCACCAGTAGCCTGTTCAGAGGGTGGGACTCCTGTTGTGTGCATAATCTGGGTATACTTCCAGAGTGAGCATTCTGGAAGCTAAGGGTTGGGTTTACCTCCTGTCCCCCCCATCAGAGGGCCCTGCACTTTTTCTCTGACTCTCTCTCTGCCCTCCCAAGGCTCTGGCGGCTCTTTCAATCTCTCAGGATCTGGAGACATGTTTCTGGGGATGCCCGGGCTCAATGGAGATTCCTACCCTGCTTCCCAGGTCAGAAGGCCCACCCCCTCTTTTCTCTTTCATTGCTGAGTGCATGATGGGGAGGCAGGGATACGTGTGACTACGTACATATTGACGTCACAGGGCAACTCCGTGCGGTCAGTTCTACCATCTTTAGGTGGGTTCTAGATACCAAGCTCAGGTCACCAGGGTTTACTTGACAAACACCTTTACCTGCTGACCTGTGCATGCCCTGCCCCACTCCCAAACACAGAAGGCCCCTTCTAGGGTGTCCATGTGTCATGCCTTTCTGTGTATCCTGCAGGTGGAATCGCTCCGACACTCGATGGGGCCAGGGAGCTACGGGGATAACATCGGGGGAGGCCAGATATACAGTCCTCGAGAAATTCGGGTGAGTGGGTCGAAGGGCCTTGCCGCCTTCAACGTGTAGCTCTCACCAGGATGGGAGCGTGACCCCCACACTGGGATTTCCAATTCTGACTCTTACTCTTTTTTTTTACCAGGCCAATGGTGGCTGGCAGGAGGCTGTGACCCCGTCCTCGGTGACATCCCCAACGGAGGGACCAGGAAGTGTTCACTCTGATACCTCCAACTGACCTTGTCCCTCAAGGTCACAGGGCTGGGGGCTCCCACCAGGCAACTCTTAAGGAAGACTCTGGGCATCTAGAGGACAAACCCCACAGAAGCACAAAACAGAGGGCGATTGGGGTTGTGCCCTCCCCGACTAGACACTCGGTGCTGGGGTGCTGACCACATGGCAGGGATGAGTGGGGTGTCCCCGTTTCTTTTTTTCTCCCCCCTCTCACAAAAAACAGATACCTGTTTCTCAGATATCTCTCTTAAATCTATAACCTAACCCTAACACCAATTGTGTTTGTCTTGGGCTCCCCCACTTCTGCTCCCCACCCCACTTATATACTCTGGAATCTGGAGACGTCAGCCCTGCCCGACCCAGAGATGCCAAAAATGGGGACTCTTGGACAGAGGCCCTGGGCCAACACCCCCTCCCCCATGCATCCCCACCCTCTGCCCCTCCAGATGGCTTTATTACCTCATACGCAGCTCATCTTAAACCAATAGAATCGCTCGGTGGACAAGTGTCTGACTCAGATATCTACCTCGGAGGGAGTTTCTGCTACTTTAGAAAATTGTTGTCTAGTCTTTGGAGTTGGACTTTTTTTTTTTTTTTAAAAAATAAAACCTGGAATTTTTTTTTTTTTTTTTTTAAATTGTTTTTTGTTGGTAGTGGTGATCCTTGATTCTTAATAGTTTGAAGAATTGAGATTTTGGGTGTGTGTGTGGGTGTGTGTGTATGTTTTAAATAAACATGCTGATTTATTTTTGTTTACCCACGTGAGAAGAGCGAGCCAAAGGGGCCTAGTAAGAGAACAGACAGAACTGGTGCTGGCTACTTGCTCCAGGCCTACCAGTGGGGAAGTGGATTTTGTAGGACACCGTGTCCTCAGCTTGGACACTTAGGTGTTTCTTAGCTTGTGCAGGCAAATCTCTGCTGTATCTGACTTGGAGCACGACGCCCCCGTAGCCTTCTGACTCCCCCACACCTCCCCAATAACCTTTGGGCAAGTCTGGACTGAACTCAATGATTTTGAAAAAGTCAAAAGGCTTTTTCTTTGTTTTTGTTTCGTTTTTTAAAAACTTTGCAGAGTGGAGAAGATTAATGGGGGAGGGGAGTTCTTGCCAAATAAGCTATGTATGGGCTGGATGCTTCTATACGTTGTCCATCCCAGTTTCCCAGAAATAAGTGTTTCTGTTCAGTTCTTAATCTCATGCCAAAATCAAGGAGTTGGGGAGAGGAGGGAGGTCACAGAAAGTCAGGTATGAGGGAAGGTTAAAGAATCTCAGCCCTGAACCCTTCTATCAGACCCCCCTCAGACATCCTCAGGGTCTTCAAGATTGTCACAGTGGGAAACCCCTCCCATTCAAGGCCCAGGCTGGACTGAGGGGCTTCGTGAAGAGGTCGGTGGGAGGCGGGGGCTGGGGGCAGTTTCTCTCCTCGCTTGTCAACTTGTAGATTCACAGAAAAAGGAAATGGCAGTTTTAAATAAAGAGATTTCTTTTTCCCCTGGGTTTAGTTGAGAATTTTTTTTTCCAAAAACAAAAAAAAACTCCCCCAAAAGAGTAATTCTTACAAAGCTCTAAGAGGTTTGGGGCCAGCCCTCACTACAAAGATGTATCCAGAATGACAACAGACCATGTTGCCTAACCTGCCCAGGTCAAGACAGAGCACTAGTGAACCTCTGGGACCCATGAATGTGGTGGGCTGAAGGAAATGAGGTCGTATTGGTGTAGAATCCAACCCCAGGGAGACGCTGTGCCTGGAGGCTGCCAGGGCCCTCAGGTGGGGTGAGGTTGCTTCTAGTACCTGAAGGACTCTTGTCCGAGAAGCATGGATTCCTGGCATTCTCTGACAGAACAAGATGGGAGATGGGGGCAGGGTAGAGGGTGCAAGCCCCACCTAGGGCAGCCGCCAGAGTGGGAAGAGGGGCAGACAGAACCAGGAGCCTGGGAAGGAAACACCATGCCGGCAGGGACAGCAGCTGGAGCCTGGGTGCTGGCTCTTGCTCTGTGGGGTGAGCCACTCCCAGCCCCACCAACTCTCCCCCTCAGCAGCCCTGCTCCCACCCCCCTAGTACCTCCTTTCTCCATAGAAATCCCCCTGAACCTGGGTACCACTTTCCAAAGACCCTCACCCTCCCTGTCCTACACCAACCAGCCCCACCTCTCCCCTTCCACCTTCCTACAACGATGCTACCACCCAGGAGCCGTAGCTGGTGGTCAGAACATCACAGCCCGGATTGGAGAGCCACTTGTGCTAAGCTGTAAGGGGGCCCCTAAGAAGCCACCCCAGCAGCTAGAATGGAAACTGGTAAGCAGGACCCCATACTCACCTGGCCACTCACTCAACCTCAGGAGCTATCCTTGAGGGTCCCCAGCATCCCATCCTGCCTAGGTAGTTCTTGCCCAGAGGGACCAGCCTGCTTAGGTTTTTCTCTTCTTTGCAGAACACAGGAAGGACTGAAGCTTGGAAGGTCCTCTCTCCCCAGGGAGGCCCATGGGACAGTGTGGCTCGAATCCTCCTCAATGGTTCCCTCCTCCTTCCAGCTATGGGAATTGTCGATGAGGGAACTTTCCGGTGTCGGGCAACTAACAGGCACGGGAAGGAGGTCAAGTCCAACTACCGAGTCCGAGTCTACCGTAAGGCTTCCTGGCCTCTGCTCAGTCACTTTGAATTTAACAAAAAGCCTTCATTTACCCCTGACCCTTGACTCTTAACCCTGGTGTGTCTGGACCTCTGATCTCCACTGCCCTTCCTCCCATTGCTGGAGTGTGAGACCCTCCAAAGGCAGGCTTATGACTGAATTTTCCCTCCAGAGATTCCTGGGAAGCCAGAGATTGTGGATCCTGCCTCTGAACTCACAGCCAGTGTCCCTAATAAGGTAGAAAAACAAGAAAATAGAGAGGGCCCTTTGAATGCAGATGTGTGCCTACATTGCCTTCCACAGAGTCAGAGGGTGAGGTCCCCATTCTTCCTCCAGGTGGGCACCTGTGTGTCTGAGGGAAGCTACCCTGCAGGGACCCTTAGCTGGTACTTGGATGGGAAACTTCTGATTCCTGACGGCAAAGGTGAGAGACAGGGTGCCCTACACCCAGCTCCCTTCTTCTGCTGTCCCTCCATACCATTCTGGGCGTTTGACCTCACTGCACCCACTGCAGGAACAATTGTGAAGGAAGACACCAGGAGAGACCCTGACACAGGACTCTTCACACTGCGGTCAGAGCTGACAGTGACCCCAGCCCCAGGAGGAGCCACCCATCCTACCTTCTCCTGCAGCTTCAGCCTGGGCCTTCCCCGGCGCAGACCCCTAAACACAGCCCCCATCCAGCCCCGAGTCAGGGGTGGGTACGGAGGGAGGCAGGGGTCAATCCCGGGACCATCAGGCCGGCTGCCAGGTGTCCTGATGGACTTCATGCCCATCCCCACCCAGAGCCCGTGCCTCCAGAGGGCATTCAGCTGCTGGTTGAGCCTGAAGGTGGAACAGTTCCTCCCGGTGGGACTGTGACCTTGACCTGTGCCATCTCTGCCCAGCCCCCTCCTCAGATCCACTGGATAAAAGATGTGAGTGCCTGGGAAGGCCTGAGATCGAGAACGGCAGGCAGGGAACTAACGCCCGGACGGGCAGCCTGAGAGCCGGGCGGGCTGGGAGACGGAATAGTGCGGCTGTGGAGATGAAGAGTCCAGGATGTGTGGGCGGGGTGTCTAACAGTCTCCTGACCCTTTCCCACCAGGGCGCACCCCAGCCCCGTGCCCCCAGCCCCGTGCTGCGCCTCCCTGAGGTAGGGCATGAGGATGAGGGCATCTATAGCTGCGTGGCCACCCACCCTAGCCACGGACCTCAGGAAAGCCCTCCTGTCAGCATCAGGGTCACAGGTAACCCCTCCCCAAATCCCAGGGACAGGCAGGGACAGGGGGAGGGGGGAAGGCTGGGGTGAGGGACACAAGACTCCAACTCCCTACCCCCTCAGATGTGAACCCCAATAGCCACGCCACCCCTTCCTCAGTGCACCCAAAAGCGTGTCAGGAGGGAAGTCCAGCTTCTCCACTGAGGGGGGATGCCACTGGGCCTAAGTTCAAGTCTTCCCTCTGACCACTTTTTTTTCTTCCAGAAACCGGCGATGAGGGGCCAGCTGCAGGTGAGGGACTGAAGTCAGAAGCGTAGGGCTGCGGCGTGTAACTGGGGTCACGAGGAAGGAGCTGTGTGTGCTAGAGCTCTGCCCTCAATCTTCCCTATGTCCCTACAGGCTCTGTGGGTGGGTCTGGGCTGGGTACGCTAGCCCTGGCCTTGGGGATCCTGGGAGGCCTGGGAATAGCCGCCCTGCTCGTTGGGGCCATCCTGTGGCGAAAACGACAAGCCGGACTCGAGGAGAGGTGAGTGAAAGCCTACGGTTTCCAGGCAGCAAGTGAGGGCTGTCACAGCAGGCCAGTGGAATGCCACAACACTGTTCCTTCTCAGGAAGGCCCCAGAAAGTCAGGAGGACGAGGAGGAGCGCGCAGGGCTCAATCAGTCGGAAGAAGCTGAGACGCCAGATAACGGTGCAGGGGGACCTTAAGAGCACCCAGGCAGACCCTGTCTCACTCTTTCGACTTGCCCTTCAGTTGTGCTGGCCCCGCAGCTCCCCGTGTATGATCCCAATTTGACCTTGAGGCACTTTCTTCTCCAACCAGAGCCCACATGATCCATGCTGAGTAAACACCTGACAAATGTCGCCGGCTTGTTGTCTGTGTGCGGGAGAGAGGCAACCTCACTCCGGCATCCCTGGGGACCTTGCAGGGAGGGACCCACTCCATGCCTCACACCATACCAACGTCTACTCAGGCTGGTCAGAGTGGCACTGTCCTGGAAGGAGAGACTGGGGAGACTTCCCAACAGTGCATTTCACCTTTTTTATTATTATTTGAATTTGTAATAAAGGAGGTAGTGAGGGATGGAAAGAGACACTCAAAAAGAGTCAAAATTCATATTAGACAGTGAAGGGAGAAAAATTAAATTAAGTCAAGTGGAGGAGTTGAGGAGAGCCCACCTTTAAACACCAAATCAAGAAATCTGGGGGAAAGCAAAGGATTGGGAGAGGGGAGAACTGGACACCTGTCTGTCTGTCCGTCCTCCAGGCTGGGAGTGTCTGTGCTACTGGGCCAGCAGTACACAGCAGCAGGCAATCCCATCATAAGGAGACTGGTCACTCCTCCCCATCCCCTCCTGAGGGAGGTCTCAGCAGACAGAGATAGGTCATGGAAGTACGGGGGTCGTCCAAAAGCAAGGGAGGGCCAGCAAGGGACTCCCAATACTGATTTTCCTCTAGCTGGAGGTGGGTGGGGAGGAGACACCGCTCAAATACTGAGCAGCCAGAAAAAGAAAAAGATGGCGAGGAACAGGAACAGGGAATCTTGCCAGCTGGAGGCCGGGTGACCCTGTCCCAGATCCACACCTGTAGGGGAAAGGTAAGCTTCAAAAGCTTGTCGGGCCAGGAGAGGGCTCTGGTGGAAGATTAGGGAAAATATTTACCTGCGCCCCTTCGGAAAGGCTCGTGGGCATTGAACACGGTGGTGAAAAAGCCAAAGGGGAAGGCACCAACACCAAAGGAGAAGTGGAATCCCCCGGCATCACCGAATGGCTGGAACCCCTAGGGAGGCAGGGAAGATCAGGGAAACCCACAGGCTTGGGCATCAGAGGGATACAGCAGTACAAGGAGACTCACCCCTCTGCTCTCTGGAGCTGGTCGTCGGCCCTGAGGACGGGGTGGAGTTTTCAATCTGAGAGGAAGGAGAGAGGCAGTCAGCATTCTCACACTCTGTCTTGGGACAGAAGCCTTCATCACCCCCTCAGCATCCTGTCGGGTCTCACCTGGGATCCTGTGGCTTCTGGCTACCTCGCCCATAAAGAGGGACAACCTTCTCCCTGCTGATGCCTGCTTTACACACTGGGCACTCTTGCCGGTCTGGCCGCGTCTCCAGCCACTGGAAAGAAAATACGAAGTGTTTTCAAGAACAAAGAGGGTCTCCGAGCTCCTTGACCCTCCCTGATTCCCAGATTACCTCATGAATACATACCTGATGGAGACAGGGCCAACTGGATGAAAAAAACAAAAAAAAAACAAAAAGCACATGTCAAACTACAGGAAAGAGCTGCAGACCCCAGGACTTGGAAGCCCACTGCCACTGTCCCAGGTACTGCTCCTACAGTGCCACACTTCTCTCCGGACTTCAGACAGCTTCTAGCATACTTGCTAACTTGACTTTTCCAACTTCGCTGATACTCAAAGTTCAAAGGTACTTACATTTGATCCTCAACGTCCTGGACACATTCTATCCTTTTCTCTCTTCCAGTCTCTTCTCTGTCTCTCCCTGTCTCTACACACACACACACACACACACACACACACACACACACACACACACTCCTCCTTCAACCACTCCCCTTTCTGCCTCAGAACTTGACTTCCCAATTCAACAGGTTTCCTTTCAGCCAGAACTCCTGGTCCTAATCCTCCAGACTCCCATGATTAACATACACCCACACTGCTGCTTTCCTTCTTACTTCAAGCTCAGTAAAATCCCTCTCTCCGTGACCCATAACCTCTCCATCTGTCCTTACACAACGCCCTCGTCCCCAGGTTTGACAAACCACCCCTTCCCACATCTCATTTTAATATGGCCCACACCTAGGCCCACGGTCCCTAGATCTTTCCCTCCTCCACCGACAGGCACATTCCCTAAACTGAAAAGTCATCTATTTTTTAATCTCAACAGCTGGGTAGATCTAACGGGGTACTGTGGTTCAGGTCTCACATGCAGGAATATATAGTACCCCCCATTTCCCATCCCTCATAACGTCACACACCAGCTCCTAAGACCCTCCCTTCCAGACTGCGCATCTGCACAGACGTGACCCTTCCCGCTCCCCCATCTCATATACACATACCAGCAAAGATACAAGTCCCCACTTCAGGCCTCCCCTACGTGTATGTGGGGCGGGGATGGGGGACCCTTGGGTCATCGGGAAAAAAACTGCATGGTCCCCGCTCTCGACCTCCCCAGCACACAGATGGGCCCCGTCGCCTCACTCCAAGCCCCTGACTCGGATTCTCACCAATACAGGTGGCCACACACGCTGACCACAGCTTCGCGAGCTGTCTCCAGACATATATTACATTCGAAGGTCGCGCTCGCCCCGCCCCGCTCGCGATTTGGCCCTTCGGGGCCCCCGTCCTCTTCCTCTGCTGCTGCCATGGCAAGTTCTGCTTCGCCCCCACGTAGCCCTCAGGACCCCCAGGCACAGACACATAGACACTCACACACAGCGCACACACACTCACGCCCCAACAAAGCGGGACCGCCTTCTGCCCACGATCGTTGGGCAGACTTCAAGGTTTTCTCATCAGTATTGGTCGAGGTGCCTGCCAATCATACAGGATTCAAAGGACACGATTGACCCAAAGGGTGGGGGCGGGAAAAGGTGTGGGTCCAACCCTTGCGCGATGATGATTGGCTGATCAGGCTTCAGTCACTATGCACTGCCGCGGGATTGGTAATAATGAGCTAGGCCGTGTGTTGTCGCTCGGCTACAGAGGCTCTGATTCGTCTGTACAGCTGCCAGTCATAACCAAAGCTCAGAAGGGATTGGCTGAGGCCTACGGAACTCGCCCACTCTGAGCCGCTTTCTTTCCTTCTCTTCCTCTTTTGAAGAATGTCCGGGTTCCTATTGGACTTTCGAGCGAATGGTTCCGAATCAAATGATTGGCTGGCGAGACACGGAAGGATGAGCATGCGCAATAAGCGGGGAAGGGGGGCGTGGAATGGGCCAACCCGACGATCACTCTATCTCGTCACCATGGCAACCCCTCCGCTATTGGCGGGGCCTAGAGTTCAAAGGCTTTGGCTCGACCTCATCCGGGTCTTTCGTCCGGGACACGCACACTCTCTCTCCGCTTGATTGGGCGGTTTACTTCGCCGCTGATTGGCCGAGATCCCGGAGAGACGGTGTAGAGCTCGGGGTGGCATAAAAGGGCAGAAGTACCAGGGTCGCAGGGTTCAAGATGGCTCCGGCCTCCTTGGGTGACGTAGAGGGGAGACCTTGGGTCCGCCCCTCCCTCTTGGAGAAGCGGGGAGCAGAGCTGGGGCTAGCCCGACGTGTGGATGGTGCGGCCGTCGGTCTGTGGCGCTGCTGTTAACCCCGCTCTCTCGGTTGGACGACTCAGCCTCTCTAGGTGATTCTCACGGCAGGACCGAGCCAAAGGCTCGCCGCTGTGATGTGACACGGCAGACCACAGTGGACCTCCGTCCTAAACCTTAAGAGCAGGAAAGGACTGGTTCCACCCCCTTATGAGTGGGCGCCCAAAGACCAGAGCCCGACTCTTAGGTGACCCGCCGCCGCAGGATGGTGTAGATCCGCCCCTTGCTTGTAATTTGCCCTGCAGTGATTTGGATCTTCTTCCTGGCTGGACCGCTGGCAGCTTGGGCCTTTCCTACACTCAGTGACCCTCACTGTGGCCCAAGGCCCAGAATTAGGTAACAGTCCTCTCACTACCAAGGGATCTCTTCATCAAGTCATGTAAATCATCCAGGGCAAAGGTGTCCATGGGCGGGCGACAATAACAGTCTAGCTAAGGATTGTCCAATACCTTGATTAAAAGGCCCTGTGTGACTGAGGAATAAAGAAAGGTGAGAAGCTGGGACTCTCGGGTACGGAGAAGCGAAGATTCTGGAGTGTCGAAGAGGTTTAGATGCTCAAGTGACTATGGAGGTAGGAGTATGGAGCCGTCCAGAGTATGAGGAAGAGGGAAGGTTTGGCCAGTCGGATACACGGCTCATCCCGTCACTCCATCACCCGTAGGAAGCAGTGTTTTATTGCTCAAATTCCATCGAAAGGAAGGACTTAAGATTCTTACAAGGCTCAAACTCTGGGTACTCCTCCCCCAGGCTCTCACGTGCTGCTATTGCAAGCATACCCCCCACCAAAGCCAGCAGCCAGCTTGTGTGTCGAGGGGAGGGGTTGCCTCCGACTGGGTGAATGAAGAACTAGGAAAGTACGTAGGCAAACAAGCTTGAAAGGGAGAGAAAGGTCAGAGGGCCCCTTTATCTTTAAAGACCTAAGGTGGGTGGAGGAGATGGACACCCGGGACAAAGGGCAAGCGGACAGAAAGCTGGAGAGCTATTCAGGGAAAGCCGGAGTCCTGGA
The DNA here is from genome assembly GCF_004785775.1 of Grammomys surdaster. Taxonomy (NCBI): domain Eukaryota; kingdom Metazoa; phylum Chordata; class Mammalia; order Rodentia; family Muridae; genus Grammomys; species Grammomys surdaster. Next base: position 66,496 of record NW_021604738.1, on the reverse strand, counting down.
CAAAAAAAGGTGAACCCGATGCTTGAACCCAGAAGGTACTTCACAAACGTTTTGTGGCTGAATGGAGGTGGTGGTGGGGGGCAGGAAAAGGGGGCGTTTGGGGGAATCCTAGAGTTACAGAGCGCTGGGGTTCAAAGAAAGGCAACGACGGGGTCAGAGAGCGTGCGAGCGAAGCCAGACGATGCGGAGGGAGAGAGGGGGGGGGGAGCCAGGGTCCCAGGTGCTGAAGCCGCGGACCGAGCGAGCGACGTAGCTGACCGAGGCCGCGAGCGCCACTGAGCACCCCGGGGCGGGGCCGGCGAGAGGCCTGGCAGGCGCGGGGAGGAGATGCGGGTCCCCGAAGAGGCGATTGGCGAAGCCCGCTGCCCATCATAGCCCCCCACTTCCTGGCCGGCCCCGGAAGTCAGCGGGCGCTGGGAGGGGTGGGGGAGATAGCGGCGGCCGTAGCCCCGGCCCTCAGAGAGCCGGCAGGGAGGGAGGGAGGGTGTCGGGGGTACGGACCCACCACCACCACCGTTCCTACCGATATGGGCCCAGCTTCCCACTCCCACCACCCCTCCATCGGCCGGGGCTAGGACATCCCCAAATCCTGTCGCCCCCCTTGGCACCGACACCGAGACAGAGATACAGCCAGCCGCCACCACCGCTGCCGCAGCCTGGCTGGGGAGGGGGCCCGTCCCCCAGGCTCCCCGCCCCATTGAGGTGTGGGCGGGAAGGGGGTGGGAGGCTGGGGAGGAGGGGGCCGAGAGGGACGGAGAGGGACGGGGATGGGGAGAGATGGGGCCGGGAGGCCCGGCCGGGGACAGGGGTGCTGGGGAGGGAGAGAGGGGGCCTGAGCGGAAGAATGGGAGCGACGAGGGCTGGGGGCTGGCTCCGGCCGGGGCGGAGGGGCTCGCTCCGAGTGCCAGAGGCGGGCGAGAGGAGGGATGGTAACTCCGAATTGGGGACGGGGGGTGTGGACAAGGGGGCGAGTCTTGGAGAGGGGAATCCCTCCAGGTTTCCCAGCCCTTCTGCTGCGTCTCGGCCCCACATGACTTCTGGGTGGCGGTGAGCGGCCAGGACTGCTTCCCAGGAATGCTGTCAGGCACCCGTTAACCTCCAGGCACAGAAGCGCCTCTCGGGAAGCGGCCTTCCACCCAGAGACCCTCACTCACACACGAGTGTCCCGTGGGAGGCCCCGAGTGCCTTGGATAGGTGGCATAGCTCACGTCCAGCCCTGTGCTCTCCCCGGGCTGTAGAGAAAGACGTTTAAACTCCCAAAAGAATGGCTCTCCTGTTTCACGCCCATGCGTAAAGTTGAGTTTGTGACAGGCTCCAGTGTCAAATTGGTGTGAGGACTTGGCGTGTTACACCTGTTGGGCGTTTGTTTCCACATTGCCTACATGCTCTGTGTCGTCCCCTGTCTGACTTAGCTTAGTCCCTCGGCCTCACAGGTGTTCAGTTGCCGAGAGTGCAGGATTCTTCCTCCCGTGTGGGATTCAGGGTCTTTGGCCCTGTTGCGACCACCGCAGCCTGTTCTACTAGTCGTGGTTCTCCCCAGAGGTCTGCGTGCCCCGTGGTGTGACGACACGTCGGTGTGGCCCAACTATATAGCGTGTACCGGTTGTACCTGCCATTTATTTCGTAAAGTCACTGTCAGTGTGATCGCATGCTCATTAGCCCGTTTGACATTGCAATGTGTTTATGGATCTTCAAACATTTCCGTCTAGAGATGATCATCAGACCATGTGTTAAACAAGTGTTAATTCCGAAAAGTGTATTTTTGTTGCTTTGTTCTGAGATAGAGTCTTACGTAGCCCTGGCTAGCCTGAAGCTCACCTGTCTCTGCCTTCTGAGTGCTGGGATTAAAAGCGCATGCCACCGTGTCCAGCTAAGAATTCTTTTTCTTTTTTATCCCCCACTCCCTGGCAGTTTCACATACCCTAGGCTGGCCTTGAGCTTGACATTTAGCCAAGGCTAGCCTGGTATTCCTTACATGCATGTCTTACAACACCCGTGTCCCAAAGGACCGGTCTTCCTCTGCTTTACTTTGCTGACCACCCGACCTGTCTCTTCCCATCTGTTTCTTTCCATGAGCTGTATTCATAGTCTGAGTCACTGCTTAATGCAAGTCTGCCCTGTGGCGAGCCCCCAGTGCCTGTATTCACGGATGGACCGCTGTCTGCCCCACTCTTTGTACAGTTGGCACATTTGATGACAGGAGTGTGGTGGCATGTTGGTCCCGCCGTGCACACAGTGTGAGATGGCATCTTCGTGATGTGGCTTCTGTCCCCATGGCTTCCCCGTGGCCATGTCTGTTTACAGTGGGCTGCTCCAAGGCTTGTTGATGTGGTCACTATTTGGCGGGATGGGGGTCAGGTGACTTTTGCTAATTAATATACCTAAAGAAGGAAGCCGTCTATGACAAGCAGAGCCGCCCAGAGCCGCCCAGCCCTGGCCTTGCGAGTATAGCTCGGTAGTAGAGCACTTGCCCAGCATTGAAAGTCTTGGCACCGCAGAAGCAAAATGAGAAGAAGCAGAAACGAGTCACACTGCCTAGCATCAGCTGAACAATTGTGGTCGTGTCTGTTACCAAATAATCCCTTCACCAAGATTTGCTGGGCACCGTGTGTACCTGCTTCTGTCTGGGCATTGGAAGTAAGACATAATCCCTGGCCTGAAGTCTCTTACGGTCTGGAGGAAGCTGGGCAGGAAAAAAACCCAGTGAACGTTTACCCAAAGCCTGTTATCATCATCAGTAGTTGTCAAAGCCAGCGAACGTCCCACTTACCTGGAAGGCACGTTAACATACAGGTTGGCCTGGCGCAGGGCCTCACGAAGTATGGGTGAGGCTCACAAATTTATATCTCTACGCCTTGACAACCACTGATCGTGCCAGCGTGGTGGCACACACCTTTGGTCTCAGCACTCAGGAGGTGCAGGCAGGAGCATCTTTCGTGACCACTCTGGGGATATGCTAGAGCAATTGAGAAAATTTGTAACGAAATCGTGGGCCTGTCCAGGTTCCAAAAGACATTGGAAAGCCGGGCTGGGTGAAGCAAGAGGTGGCAGGGCCTGCCAGCCAGAAGGAACAGTGTGCTCAGCACACAGAAGCATGTGGGTCTGTGGCAAACCTGGGCATGTGAAGTCAACTGTTTTGGAGATGGGGGTCACAGAAGCGCAAGTCAACTTTTCAAAAAAGGCCTTTTGGAGAGACTTGTTCAGATTGAGGTGACAGCGTCTCTGGCAGCCACATGAGGAGGGGTGAAGGGCACACTGACTGCAAGCAGTGTACAGCCCAGGGATTGAAGATGCTGGGCAGAGCAGTTAGAAAGCCCACTGTTTCCAGTTCTGGCGGGTAAGGGTGGGGGCGGGCCTTCCTCTGAAAGGAAGAGCCTTTGGCCTACTTGGAGAGACAGGTATAGAACTGCCTTTTTATCACCTGTGAGGCTGCCTCCAGCAGTGGGGCAGAGTGGAGTACAGAGGAAGGGCCCAGAAGGCAGGTTCTGCGTGTTCTCCTTCATATCTTCCTGCTTGAACCTCTTCCTGTCCTGGCAGGGATTAAAAGTTCCTTTTACTGTATTTCCTTGTTATGGCCTCTCACACAATTCTGCCCGCCCTCGTTGCCTCCATGAGGCTAGGAGGAGAGACCGAAAGGCTGGGTTTGTGCCTGTCTGTGGAAGCGAGTTGGTATGTTGGCTGTAGGGGCACAAAGGTCTCCACTCGGGGAGAAGAGAGTCTTCTAGTCATGGATTTACTGTATCTGTCACCTGGTTTGAGAGTAAATTTGTGTTTGTGTGTCAGTGTATTAGCCTTGGCATGCCAAGAGTTTTGTATCTGTGACATGAGCCTCTGTTCCTGTTCCTCAGTGTTTGTCGGGCATTGTTTCCACGTCTTGAGTGTGTGTGTGGGGGGGTGCTCGTGTGTGTGTGTGTGTGTGTGTGTGTGTCCATGCGGTGACAGTATGGTAGGATTAGGTTTTACCTAGGCTGCCCGGCTCCTCTGCAGGCAGCAGCTTCTGCCGGGCAGCCTGAGGTAAAGCTCTTCCCTAGAGCCATTTCCTGTGAAAGCAGTGAAGCAAATTGTAAACTACTAGGTGGACCATACATAGGGTTTACCATAGACCAGCGATATCCACCAGACAGAAAATGGGGCTGCCCTTTAGTTTTAAACTTTTAATAACCACAGGCAAAGAGAAACAGTGAGGTTCATTTTGTTAGTGTCTTTAACCGAAGCCAGAAGAACCAGAAGGAGTTGGTAAAAGATTAGGTCAGGTAGTAGGACTCTTAGCTTGTGTGCACAGGTCGCTCGCTCCGCACTGGGAGGTGGGGTGAGAATTAATGGGATGGCTTACCTGTCTGTTTTTCACCTAGAATCCTCAAGAGCCTGGTGTTCATTTAACAATCTCAGTCCCTCCCCATTGGAAGTGGACGGTACACGTATAAACTATTTGTCCAGAGCAGGTTGTGATGCCCCGTGCCTGTCACCTCGGCATGTGTGAGACAGAGGAGTGTTGGTCACTATGAATTAGAGCCCAGCCTGGGCTACAGAGTTCAAGGTCAGCTTGAATTGGAATGAAACTTTGCCTCAAAAAGCATAGTGCTTCCCAGCCACTGCATTAGCCACCGTGTTAGCCACCAGTGTCGCTCCCTGCTGTGCCCCTTCACTTACCTGAGAGTGCATGTGTTTGTGGCTCTTGTCTGTCTGCATCTAGAGTCCTGGAACAGCAGAGAAGAGCTGTCTGACTGGGTTCCTCCCCATTCTGGATCCTTGGAACATCTTTCGGCTTTGCCCATTGTGCCTGGTTAACCAGGCTCCTCCTGTCCACAGGTGACTAGAATGGAGCTGTGGCCCGGGGCCTGGACGGCGCTGCTGCTGCTGCTCCTCCTGCTGTCCACCCTGTGGTTCTGCAGCTCCAGTGCCAAGTATTTCTTCAAGATGGCCTTCTACAACGGCTGGATCCTCTTCCTGGCTATACTCGCAATCCCCGTGTGCGCCGTGCGAGGACGCAATGTCGAGAACATGAAGTAAGAGTCGGAGGGGTGAGGAGTGGTGGGTCCCGAGGGGGAGAAGGGAGTGGGGGATTGGCAGGGGAGAAGAACCCAGACACAAACCCAGAGACAAGGATGGGGGAGAGGACACAGAGGTGTCCAGAATGTGAGGAGTAGGTAGGGGGCACAGAGGCGGGTAAGTGGGTGTCAGTGGATCCCACCGGGCCCCCTTGCCGTGACCCCACAGGATCTTGCGTCTGATGCTGCTCCACATCAAATACCTGTATGGGATCCGAGTGGAGGTGCGGGGGGCTCACCACTTCCCTCCCACGCAGCCCTACGTTGTTGTGTCCAACCACCAGAGTTCCCTCGACCTGCTTGGTGAGGCCTCACAGGGCCCGGTCCTCTGCAGAGCCTTCTCTTCTGGCCCCTCCCCACACCTGCTTCTCCCTCTTCTTGGGTGTCACCCTTCCTTGGGCCTCCTTCCCTTGGGGTGGGTCACCCGTCCTCAGCAGGTTACCTGTGTCAGCTTCCTTCGTTTCTCAGGCCTTTTCCAACCCACTCTTCAGTGTGTGTGGGTGGTGACCTGGGGTGGGTGGCGGTGCCTCCTACGATGCTGCTTGTGCCCTGATCCATCCCCCATCCCCCACCCCTGCCAAGGAATGATGGAGGTACTGCCAGATCGCTGTGTGCCCATTGCCAAGCGTGAGCTACTTTGGGCTGGCTCTGCCGGGCTGGCCTGCTGGCTGGCAGGAGTCATCTTCATTGACCGGAAGCGCACAGGAGATGCCATCAGTGTCATGTCTGAGGTGGCCCAGACCCTGCTCACCCAGGATGTGAGTCTTCCTCAGATGGGGGTTTGTGGACTAGGGAGTCAGTGCTGTGTCCTTATCACAGCGTGGCAGCTGTTGACCCTCCTTACATGTTTACTGCCTCTCCATCAGGTGAGAGTCTGGGTTTTTCCTGAAGGAACGAGAAACCACAATGGCTCCATGCTGCCCTTCAAACGAGGCGCCTTCCACCTTGCAGTCCAGGCCCAGGTGATCACAGCATCTGCTCGCCTGCCCGCCCGTTAGCACCCAACCCACTGCTCCCTGCCCAGGACTCAGGTGCTCACTGCTCTGTCCCTCTCAGGTCCCCATCGTCCCCATCGTCATGTCCTCCTACCAAGACTTCTACTCCAAAAAGGAACGGCGCTTCACCTCGGGTGAGTTCACCGATTGACGCCTCTGGGCAGGGTGTAGCCAGGAAGCGCTTGGGAGGCTTCGGAATGTCCCTGAGGCGGGGGATCTTAAGTACCCACTGGGCATGGCAGGTAGGTAAGTACCCGTCTCTCCCAGAGGACTACTGTCACGGTCTGAGGGGGACAGAGTTGCTGGTGTGTGCAGAGCTGGACCCATGACTGCAGTGTGACAGAGGCCTGGGGAGTTTGTCACTGTTGGTCAGAACAGGACGGTGGAGGGAAGGCGCAGTAGTGGGATTGCCCTACAGTTGGCCAGAGTGCTGGTCACACTTGACACTGTTCGTCATGCCACCAGGACGATGTCAGGTGCGGGTGCTGCCCGCAGTGCCCACAGAAGGGCTGACACCAGATGATGTCCCAGCTCTGGCAGACAGAGTCCGGCACTCCATGCTCACCGTCTTCCGGGAGATCTCCACTGATGGCCTGGGTGGTGGCGACTGTCTGAAGAAGCCTGGGGGAGCGGGCGAGGCCCGGCTCTGAGCTCCACCCGTCCTCCCCTTCCTCCTCCCCGTACCTCTGACCCGGGGCCTGGGGCAGGACCAGGCCCTCCTCCCGGGTCCCCACTCCCTACTCTCCCTTTGGAATCCTCAACTTCTGAAGTGAATGTCACTCCGTGCTCTCTCCCTGCCCCACCTGTGGACTCTCCTGTGTGGGTGCAGTCTCCACTCGGAGCCCACCTGCCATCTTGTCTTGTGGGACAGTTGCTTCCCCTCATCTCAAGTGGCTCAGCCGATACAAGGGTGGGAGACATGCCTCCCCAGCCCTTCCCCACTGGTCTCTTTGTGGCCTTCTCTCCCTCTCTGCCCTACACTGGACAGTGGACTCATGCGTTCTGTGGGACATCCATCCTTCACCCCCAAGTCCACAGAGTGACTGGGCTCATCTTCTCGTGAGGACTCCTCATCCTGTGGCTGGAAGCTGAACCTGACACTCCTCACAGGCTCACCTGGGGACTGCCTCGGCACCATCACCCTCAATGGGGCTGTCACCCTCAATGGGGCTGGCTCTTGTAACTCAGAGGTCTCGTCCCTGCCTGTGCCAGGGGCTGAGCACACTCCAGATTCCAATTTCTGGTCCCCCTTGCCTTCCCCCTGCCCTGGGTAGTGGTCTTCAGGGTCCTGGCCCAACACCGTCTAACCAAATTCTGGAGAGGACGACGCCAGAAGCTGCTCTCTGCTCCCTGGAGCCTTAGAGAACCTGACCCAGCAAGAGGGAGAGGAGGGCGCTTAATTTATTTCTTTTTTCTTTTGAGGTACCTCCCTCTCTGAGCCAATTTTCATTTCCTCCCAGTGGCATTGGCCACCCCCTGCCTCCCACTCTAGACCCATTCCTAAAGCCCAGGAGGTAGGCTGGGGGAAGAAGGAACAGGCGGGATCCAGTTTTGTGTGGTTGGTTTTTATTATCTGGATAACAGCAAGCAACTGAAAATAAAAAGAAAGAGAGACGCGGGGTTCTCTGCGGCCCATTGCACCTCAGTGGGTGATACCCAGATCTGAGCCCAGGTTAGCAGTCGTAGCTTCAGTATAAGTTGGTACCCCAGCTACCGTGGGCGTCCTTCGTCATCCGCGGAGGCTTGGCCCCAGGCCGTTGTCCTCACAAGCACCTGGTCAAGGGCAGAGAGGCAAGGTGGCTGTGGTCTGGAGGGAGGGCCCTGCCAGTCACCCAACAATACACAAGTGGCCTGGGGACCAGATCCTGTGTGGGAGGGTTTCAGGAGTGAAATGCTGACTTGAGGCTGGGTCGTGGAGGAGGAGCAGGGGACTCACAGGCACCCAGCCTCTCCTCCAGCAGCAGCACCTGGTCACTGAGGGACTCGATCCTGTCACCCTGGCCCCAAAGCTCAGCCACCTGTTCAGGCCTCAGCTCTTCAGGAGGCACGGGCAGCACCGCTCGAACCCAGGCCCCAGCCTGCGTGGCCCACTACAAAGGAAAGCGGTACCTCAGGACACTGGCATGGTCCCAGCAACACCGGCACCCATGCCTCTCCCAGCCACTTACCTGCTCCAGCCTCTCCAGCCGCCCACGGAGGTCTGCAACCTCCCTGCTCATGGCGCGCTCCTCGCCTTCTGCCTCCCGAACTAGGACAAAGGAGAATGCGAGGGTGGCCTCCCCAGCTGCACGGACCAGGCCCACCCCACAGGTGTCCCACACCCACCCGCCACACTGAGGATGCTGGCACTTGTCGAGGGCTCAGGAGGCCCCCCTGCACAGGTGCGTCCATCGGGACCCAGCACCAGGGGGTGCGGACAGCTGCACACAAAGCTGCCCAGCGTGTTGAGACAGCCGTGAGAGCAGACGGTAAGGCTGGTCCTGCATTCGTCCACATCTAGTTACCAGAAAGAGGAGGGAGCTGGAGGAGGCAGGATGCCAGGGTGGGTGGGGCGATCCCGATCCCAGCACCCACCCCTATTGCCCGTGTTTGTGTGTATGTGTGTGTGTGTGTGTGTGTGTGTGTGTGTGTGGTGGTTGGGGATACCATCCTGCTCACCCACATGGCAGTGCTTCCCCCCCCAGCCTGGGGCACACTCGCACTGGTCTGGTCCACTGCAGACACCTCCATTAAGACAAGGCTTGGAGCAGATAGCTAGGGTGCATTTGAAAAGAGTTAAGATCAGACATGGGGCCAGCTCCCCAGCCACCTCCCACAGCCTGGAGTCCCAGCCTCACCTTCACAGGTGAGAGCTCCTGGGTGTGGCTTCTTCCAGCCCTGGCAGCACATGACGTGTGTCTGCCGTACCTCCCGCCTCACCTCCCGCCAGGCCGCACGGTACGTGGTCCTGGAATGCACGGAATAGGGCATGGACTTCTGGGTTCCCATCCTCGGCTTGGCTCTTGGGGATCCCCTTGAGAGACCCGGGAGGCCTGGGGCTTCAACTCTCACCTGTAGGTGCTACATACGCGCCTTCCAGCACACAGGGTCAGGTAGGGTTTGTACACTGGTTGACTGTAGGACTCGTTGTAACGGAGTGGAACCAGCAGCGTCTGCTTGGAGCACACCCCCAAACTGCAGGCACGCCAGGGAGGAGGGGGAAGACAGGGAGTGTGTCGGCGCCTCAAACAGCCGAGACCAGGCACCCCTCTCCCACCCTTCACCCCACCCCCATCCCAGCATCTCGGCATCTTGCCTTCATTCTGAACTTTCAATTGTCTTCTGTCTGCCCCATGCCAAACCCGATCCCAGCAAAGACCTCCCCCCAGCCCTCCCCATTGGCTGTCACCTTTCTTTGAAAGATCTTCCTTTGGCCCCTTCACCTGTCATCAGTACCAGGAGGAATGAGAGTCCTCGTAGGAAAACACTTAGCTCAGCCCAGGGCCCCATGGCTCCTTCACTCTGAGGGCTGCAGACAGCGGTTACCAGAGCTCGAAACTTCTCCTTGGCTCTCTAGGTGAGGCCCTCCTAAAGCAATCTGAGGTCAGAACATCGACTTTTCCTGAGCCACTCACATGGTCTGCAGCAGTCCGCACATGTAACCGGGATGCCCTGCCAGTACCAAGTCACGATCCCTCCATCCCCAGCCAGGCTCACCCTAATCCACTCCGTGTGCTCATGGCCAGCCTTCCCACACAACCCTTGCACACTGCCTTAGAATTATGTCACCTTCACAAGTGTACACACCTTACACCCAATCCCAAGCATCCTGAACACGTCTCGGCCACCACCGCTCTCCCACAGCCACACAGACCCCAGACATCCTTCACTCAGAATCGCCAGCTGCCTGCATCCGCACCGGAAGGTGAAGTGATGCCACCACTGACTGACCTCCTCTCCCTACATACTCTCTCCTCTTCCTACCTGTTTTCCCCGGTCCAGGAGACTGCAGCTGCAGCAGCCCCAGCAGCAGCTCACACTGGTGGGTGGGCCTCTCTGGCTGAGAAGATGCAAAAGGGCTGGACCACACAGCTGCCTCCCTCCCAGTCCTGCCCCCTCCCACTAGCTCCTCAGACTCAGGCTGGTTGGCTCAATAGTCAGGCCCTGTCTTCCTCACCTTCTCTTCAGCCCAGTGCCACTCCGCAGGACCTACACATCTTTCAGAGGCCCCCAAATTACCGACCCACCAAACCAGAAGTTCCCGGCTCTAATAGCAACCAGTACCCCACCCACTTCAGCCTAACAGACTGTGGGATAATGTGAGGACGGGGAGAGAGGGAGGGAAACAAAGCGAGGGCAGGTCATGGTCAAGTAGGCCAGACCAGCTGAGGAAAGAAAGCAGCTGTCACAGAAGGGCAGGGGCAGCCCAAGGCGCCAAGGGGAAAACTGTCTCCATCTCTCGATGGCATTTGTTGGGGGCTGAGGGGCACCACCCCCAATCCAGAAGAGACAGGGCCCTATTGTCTCAGCCCAAATTCCTCCTCCCAGGCAGAGGGAGACTCACTGTACAGCCCCTCACCCAGTCCTGGCCTCCAAAGGTCAAGGGGGATGACACATGTCCATCATGACCCTCAGCCCCCTCGTCTAGTCTGGGGGTGGCAGGCCAATTTCACCCACGAGGCTGAGGCCCAAACTGGCAGAGCCTGGGGCTTAGCCCCCTAACCCTAGGCTAAGACAGGAAAACAATTGTCTTCAGCAGGAAAGAACCCGCAGAGTCAGGAACCCACACAGAATGGGCATTGAGAGGAAGGAAACACCAAAGGGGTCCCCACCCCAGACCACTCATCCGGGCATCCAGGCCCCAGGCTATCCCCACCCTCTCGGGGGGTGGGGGGAAGCCCAGGTCCCCTTCACCTGGGAAGAAGCCAAGCCACACAGAGGAAATGGAACTTTTATTTCTATAAATACAGGGACCACCCGCTCAAGGGTAGTTAAAAGGGCTGGGGCCTCAAAGAACCTAGGCTCCCAGGGATACCCCAACACTGATCATAGGGACTGGGGGAGCCCCAAACCTGAGATGGGCCTCGCAGGCCACAGATATTCCCCAACACTGACACTTCAAAAGTGGAACTGTCCCCATAGGGGAGCCTCAGAACCCCCTCTTACGGGTGCCCCTCCCAAGAGGGTGTGGAGGCTGGCCACAAGGAAGTTGAGAAAAGAAGGACACGGGGATAACAGAAGCTAAAAATGTCCTGAGTGGCCTGGAAGAAGACCCCTGAGGTGGGCAGGGGCTGGGTTCTCCTCCGGTACAGCCAGATCCGGAGAAGCAACAGCAGCAGCGGAGAAGCCACAGTTAAAAACCTGGTGCTTGCTTCCCAACCTCAGCCATGGCAGAAAGGGAGAGCGTGAAGCTGTCTCCAAGTGAGGACATGAGGTAGGGGACCAGGACTTGTCATTCACGGAGGAGCAGAGGGGAAGGTTCAGGGAGTCCTGGTGGGGGGGTGGGGCAGTGTGGAAGCGACAAAGTGGTTCACAGGCATGCCAGAGGCTGGCATCTGCTTCCCAAGGCCACCACTTGATCTCTGGGCTGGGGAATTCCTGGAGATCCCGAGGACATCTTCAGGAGAGCCATGGTTCAATGCACGTCTCGTACAGTGTACGGTTGGAGTGCCAGGCGGTGTGAGAGATGCCAGCCATGGGACACCTCACTATGGCCCCCCGGGCCAGGAGAGTCTTCAACCCAAAAGAATCTCGAAGATAAACCTTCAAGGTGAGCCGAGGGCCATGGAAACATGGAAGAGAGACAGAAGTGAGACACTGCTGGTGTCCAGACCAGCCTCTCCCTCCCCCATGAGGCATGCCCTTCAGTCAAGGAGTCAGAGGCAGATCTCCAGAGTGAAGATCAACGGGAGGGAGGAGGCAAGTCTTTGGAGGGGCTTACCGGCTGCTCCTCCATCTCCAAGACTGTCTCGTTGGCATCATAGAAACCAAAGAAGCTACAAAGACATGGGCACAGAGGTTATCAGGAGAACCAAGGAGAATTAATGTATATCAGTGGCCCACACAGAGACCCCCCCAGCCCAGGGAGAAAGGCAGCATGGAGCACACACAGAATCTTTAAGAGGAGCTGGCATGGCAACCCCATAGTGACCTCCAGGCCAGACCTGTCTCAAACAACAAAAACCTAAGAACCATTCATGATTAAAAGAAGTTAAGGGCCATGTGTGTGGTGGCACAGGCCTTTAATCCCAGCACTTGGGAGGCAGAGTTTGAAGACAAGACTGTTCTAGAAAGTGAGTCCAAGACAGCCAGGGCTCTGTTACAGAGAAACCTTGCCTCAAAAATAAATAAATAAATAAATAAATAAATAAATAAATAATAGAACTTAAATTCTGGAGAACTGGTTGAGATTAAGAGCATAGCTGCTTCTCCAGAGGACTGAGGCTGGATCCCAGTACCAACATGGTGTCTCTCAATCATTTGTAGCCTCAGTTGCAGGACATCCACGCCATCTCACAGCTTCCCTGGATAAAAGGCAAGCATGTGGTACACAGGTGCACATGCAGGCAAACCACTCATAACATTTTAAAATAAAATAATCGCAGGTGGTGGTGGTGCACACCTCACTTAATCCTAGCCCTCAGGAGGCAGAGGCAGGAGGATCTCTGAGTTCAAAGCCAGCCTGGTCTACAGAGAGTTCCAGGACAGCCAGGGCTACACAGAGAAACCCTGTTTCAAATAAATAAAAATGAAAAATTAAAAAAAAAAGCAGACCTTAAGTTTGGGAGCTGGAGTGACAGCTCAGCAGGTAAGAGCAATGGCTGCTCTCCCTGTGAAGGCACCTATACACGCACACGCACAAATATATACACACACACACACACACACACACACACACACACGATTCAAAATAAAAATCCTTAAAAAGAAATTCAAGCTGGGCAGTAGTGGCGCATGCCTTTAATCCCAGCACTTGGGAGGCAGAGACAGGTGGATTTCTGAGCTCGAGGCCAGCCTGGTCTACAGAGTGAGTTCCAGGACAGCCAGGGCTACACAGAGAAACCCTGTCTCAAAAAAACGAAACAAAAACCAAACAAACAAAAAACCCAAGAAATTCAAGTGTATTCCTGAGTTCAATTCCCAGCAACCAAAGGTGGCCCACATCATCTATAATGGGACCTGACGCCCTCTCCTGGCAAGCAGGTGTATGTGCAGATAGAACACATACATAAAATAACTAAATCTCTAAATTAATTAAAGCTGATACTCGTTATCCTGAGTAAAAGTGCCCCTTCATGGAGGGGAAGGGAAATGTAACGGACAGCTCTCACCAACCGCTGATGCAAACGTACGCAAGCCCGAGTGCCTGTCCCATGTGTCCTAATATGGCCAGTGACTACCGCCCCCAAGTGAGTGGCTGAGAGAACTACATTAGGTAGTACAAGAGAAGGGAGGGGCTAGAGGGAAGGCTCAACGAAAAGCATCTAGTGGATCCAAACTCCATTCCCATACCCACGCTGGGAGCGGGGGATGGGAGCGGTGCTCACAGCTGCTTGTAACTCCGGCTCCGGGGCATCTGACACCATCTTCTGGCTCAGCGGGTGAAGGTGCCTGACAAACCGAATTCAATCCCACTGACCCACATATCGGAAGGAAACAACCAAGACTTAGGAGCTGGCCTCTGATTCCCCACATATGTGCACATAGACATATGCACATGAACATGCTCAAATCAAAATATGTAAACTGAAAACTAATACATCCTAAGAGGGGGAGGCTAACAGTGCTTTGGGACAGAACATATGCTATTAAGTCAGGAGCTATTACAACCATGGCGTCGTGACACATGAAATGCCACCCTCACTTTTGCACGGTTTTTATTTTGGAAGGTTGCCACTCCTTCTTTAATCCTCCTAACATCTTCCTATCCTACTTAGAGAATAATATTTTGTTTTTTGAAACAGGGTCTCACTCTGCAGCCTTGGCTGTCTTAGAACTCATTATGTAGACCAGCCTGACTTCGCGCTCCTCCTAGTGCTGGGATTTAAGAAGTGTGCCACCATGGCCAGCCTGATGTATACGTTAAGTGTACCACATTCAGTGCCTCTGTGAGCCGCCAAGTGGATGCTGGGAACTAAACCTGGGTCCTCTGCATGAACAGCTAGTGCCCTTAACCGCTGGACCACCTCCAGCATCTGTCTTTTAAAAAGCAAGCACACTGGCTGCCGGGAGGTTGGAGGAGGGGAATACTTAACAAGTACGAAGCTCCAGGTTAGTGGACAATGTTTTCCAGAGGGATAAAAGTGAACGTTACACAAGTGTTAACGTAGCTAATGACACAAAACTAAACATTTAAAAACTGTAATTCCTAAAGTTGGGTACGTGGTTGAGTTAGTACTGCCAAGCATACACTGAGTTCTGGGTTTCATGCCCAGCACTACATAAACTTGCCATGGTAATAAGTATCTGTATCTTTGGCTATACAACGAATTTGAGGCCATCCTGGATTACATGACACTCTGTCTCACAAAAGCTAAAAAAAATTAAAATTATAACTTCTGCTTCCCTATCCACTATAATCCTGTCTATCTATCCTTCTCTCCTCCTGGTGCTAAAAATCAAACCCAGGAGTCAAGTGTGGTAGCACAGGCCTTTAATCTTTCAAGAGGCAGAAGCAGAAGGATCTCTGTGAGTTCAAAGCCACCCTTCTCTACAGAGCTACTTCCAGGATAGCCTGGGCTATGCAGAGAAAAACCTGTCTCCAAAAACAATCGAGCAAACAGAAAAATCAAGCCCGGGACTTCAACTCATTACCTTTATTGTTTAGAGTCGAATTGGTAGCCCAGGCTGGCCACAGACAGAACTATCCTTCTGCCTCTGCCTCAAAGGTACAGGGATTACAGCTGTGTAGACTATGTTCAGCTAGTTTGTCACAATAAAAAACAGATCAAGGGCTGGGCGGTGGTGGCACACGCCTTTAAAATCCCAGCACTCGGGAGGCAGAGGCAGGCAGATTTCTGAGTTCGAGGCCAGAGTGAGTTCCAGTCTACAGAGTGAGTTCCAGGACAGCCAGGGCTATGCAGAGAAACCCTGTCTCGAAAAACCAAAAAAACCAAAAAACAAAAAAAAACAAAACAAAAACAACAACAACAAAAAACAGATCAAGGGCCTGACGTTGGCCTACAAGGGTTAGTTATGACCACACCCTGCTGCCTCCACTGCCTTCCCCAATCCTCACAGAGAAGGGCTCCCACAGGTACCCTCCCTTACTTCCCTAGGCTTGCTCAGATGGCAGCTCCTTCAAGGACACTTCCCTCCCCACCGACTACATGAGACCTCCTCTTTTACCACACCTGCCACCAGTACTTCTGATCTAGCGTCTTCTCCCCAGCCAGGGCATAAAGAACATGACATTGGGAACATTATTGCTGCTTCCCCAGGGCCCAGAACAGCATCTGGGCACACACGGTGTTCAATAAATATTTGTTGAGTAAATGTCAGACTCCCAGATCAACTCATGACAACACACCAGGGGCAGGCGCGAGGCACTGCGGAGCCATCCGTTTTCCTGAGGAATGAGGCATCGGCTCTCACAGATGCTCTCACAGTTCGGGAGAGAATCAGTGAATGTGTTAAGATGACAGAACCTTCCTCTTACACTGCAGGGATGTCAGAGTCCTGACTTTGGTCTTTTTGAGATGTTTGGTTAGTTGTTTTTTTTTGTGTGTGTTTTTTTTTTTTTAAGACAGGGTTTCTCTGTGCTGCCCTAGAATGTACTATGTAGATCTAGCTGGCCTTGAACTCAGAGATCCACTTGCCTCTGCTTCCTAGGATTAAAGGTGTGTGTCACCTCACCTGGCAGTCTGACTCCGATACCATGTTCTAGTTACCTAAGATACTGCACAAAGTCTCCACAGAGCATACACAGGACCTTGATAAACAATCTCTGAAACCTCCTACGAATCCGTGATTACTTCAAAATTGTGTGTGTGTAAATGCTGTGTATAAAATGTGTGGTTTCTGAAATTGGGTCTCATGTAGCCCAGGCTGGCCTCACAGTCACTAGGTAGTCCAAGGATGACCTTGAGCTTCTGATCCTCCTTCTTACTTCCTGAGTGCTGGGATGTGGCCCTTGTGAGTGATTGGGCCTCGGGCACACTAAGCAAGCAGTCTACCAGCTGAGACACACCCCCGGCTGTAAAGACTTTATACCCCCGGTATACAGACTCTTTATACCAGTTTGCTTGCTTGCTTGAGGTGGTATTTTGTTTTGACACAAAGTCTCACTATGTAGCCCTGGATGGCCTGTCGCTGCCCCGTGTGCCAGCATTAAATATTGCTGGCATTAAAATATCCATTTTTTTGTGTGTTTTAGTGAAGCCATCTCATTGTCTTGCCCATATCCATACTGAACTCCTGGGCTCAAATGATCTTGCCTCAGATTCAAGAAATTTCGATAAGGGTCAACTACGCAGGAATACTTGCCTAGCGTGTGAAGGTCCCTGAGTCTGACCCCCAGCCCCACCAAAAAGTAAGAGGGTGTGGTCATAATGCCTGTCACGTGGGATACAAAGGCAAGAGGTCTACCACTCAAGCCTGAACTACACACTGGGACCCTGTCTGTCTCTAAATGAACATCTCCTGTAGGAGGCTCTAACAGGCCAGGTTTGGGAGATCAAGATTGGTGGGGGTTGGAGAGCCAGTCTTCAGCCTATAATCCCACATTACCTAGACTGCCAGGGAGTGATAACTCCATCATCAGGACCCCCAATCAGCACCAGACGGCCCACACGAAGGAAGTTCTTCCGCCATGCTGTAGAGACGGGAAGAGACGGAGTCAGCCATAGGAGACAAGCCAGGTTTAGGTAGGAGCAAAAGAGGGGACACAAGTGAGACTGGGGGTCTTACCAGTGGCATTGGGATGGTCTCTTTCCCCATTGATGAGGGCCAGAAAGCTGCTGGCATTGAGGTACAAGTCGTCGTGGTGAGGATCTGAGTGTAAACAGCAGTTAGCAGGAGCCGGGGATGGGAGGGATCCAGTGCCTGCCTAGTTCACCTGAGGCCCTGGGTTTGGATCTCAAGTACCACATGAACCGGGAGGGCATGGATGCCACACACCTGAAATCCTAGCACTCAGGATGTTAAGTCAGGAGAATCAGCCGGGCAGTGGTGGCGCACGCCTGGTCTACAGAGTGAGTTCCAGGACAGCCAGGGCTACACAGAGAAACCCTGTCTCGAAACATCCCCCCCCAAAAAAAGTCAGGAGAATCAGAAGTTCGAAGTCATCCTTGGCTACATAGAGAGTTCAAGGAGGCTGGAGGACTGGCTCAGTAGTTAAGCACTGGCTGCTCTTCCAGGACTCAGGTTCAATTCCCAGCACCCACATAGAACTTATAACTGTAGATTCCAGGGGATCCAGTGCCCTCTTCTGGGCTCCACAGGCACCAGGCATGTGTGTGGTACACAAATATGCAGATAAAACACCCACACGTATAAATTGTTTTTTTTTTTTTTTAAAGAAAGGCGGAACACATAATGGAAAGGAAGACAAGGCAGGAAGGTCAAGAGACTACAGTAATAGTAAAAACTGGGACTGGGGAGATAGCTCAGTGGGTAAGAGCACCCACTGCTCTTCCAAAGGTCCTGAGTTCAATTCCCAGCACCCACATGGCAGCACACACCTATCTGATGTCATCTTCTTGTGTGCAGGTGTATATGCAGACAAAATACCCATATACATAAAATAAATAAATCTAATAGCAAAGTTAGACATCCAGCCACACAACAGAATAAAAATAACTTTGACATAATAGAAGGCAGTTTGGGGGTTTGGTTTTGCATGTTTTTGTTTTTGTTTGTTTGTTTGTTTGTTTGTTTTTTGAGACAGGGTCTATTTAGTCCTGGCTGTCATGGAAATCCTATGTAATTCAGGCTGACTTCAAACACAGAGATCACCATGCCTTTGCCTCTCAAGGGCTACGGTCGGCCCCCAGTGGATCAAATCCTGCCTGTAATTTGTTTCTGTAAATATGAGTGGGGACGGTCACTCATACTCATTCACAGGGCCTACGGTCCACACTGCAGCAGCCGAACTGGGACCCACAATGGTGGAGAGAACGGACTTTCCCATATATTCGACATGAGCACACGCACACGAACACAGAGACTAACCAAGATAAGCCTTTGTTGTTGTTGTTGTTTTTCGAGACAGAGTTTCTCTGTGTAGCCCTGGCTGTCCTGGAACTCACTCTGTAGACCAGGCTGGCCTCGAACTCAGAAATCCACTTGCCTCTGCCTCCCAAGTGCTGGGATCAAAGGCATGCACCACCACCATCCATCCGGCAAGCCATTTTTTAAAAATTTTTCATCAGACTATACTCTTTGAGGCAACTGGCTGGTTTGCATACCACATTCTGAACACCTGTCTATTTGATAAGTGTTGGATAAACAGATGTTGCTCTGGCTATGTCAGGGTAGGAGAAGCAGGCCCCCCACACAGCGCCCCGACCACGGAGGCCCCAGCGCACTGCCCCCCACTCACCATGCCAGTAGTTGCAAATGGAAAACTCCTGACCCCAAGGACTATAGCAGATCCGATAGAGGTTAGACCGCATGGACGTAGGGAACAGCCACTTCAAATAGTCCGTGTCTGAAAAGAGAACCGCTCAATGCCAAGGGGCCTCAAACCTCTGTGCCCCCGGACACGTTGCCTTCTACGACACCCACAGGGACCACTCACCTCCATACTGTCCCATCTGTGGAGAGGAAAGGGAGATGAAGGAATCCACATTGTGCTCATCCATGACAGACAGCAAAGCTCGGCACACCAGGCCTCCTGGAAGCAGAGCACCAGTGTTGGAAAGGGTCTTAAGAACAGCCACTGACGCCGGGCAGTGGTGGCCCACGCCTTTAATCCCAGCACTTGGGAGGCAGAGGCAGGCGGATTTCTGAGTTTGAGGCCACCCTGGTCTACCGAGTGAGTTCCAGGACAGCCAGGGCTATACAGAGAAACCCTGTCTCAAAAAAACAAAACAAAACAAAACAAAAAAAAAACCAGCCACTGAAGTGACCCTTACTTCCTGTCTCTCAGTACACCAAAAGTTAAGACTGGGATCTGAGGCCACAGATATAGCTCCGTGGCAACGCAGGAAAGGTGTCATGTAAGGCCTCTCTGACGAACTGATATGCTTTTAGCTGTTCTCCAAATCCTTAAATCCAAGAACCATGGCCGATGAGAACAGAAGGAAACCTCCCTCCCACTCAGGACACAAACGCCGGAAAACACGCGTGTTAGATAAGGGTCAAGCTCAGACGGGGTTTGGGAGTTAAGAGTGTGCTTGCCTACCCTGGGAGTAGCAGATGAGATGCACCCCTTCAGGGGCCTTTTCCATGATTGGGACCACAGCCTCCCGGAACCCTTGCACCTGTTCCCACAAGGGCCTTAAGCTCTCTCTGCCGTCGAAGAGATCAAGCACCGTCACCACAGTCCCGGGGTGTGTCTGTGGGAAAGGGGCAATGCAGCCACTAAGTTGGACTATGGAAGCCAAGTGTATTCACTGTGCTTGCAGGAACTCCCGCCCCCCGCCCCCCAGCTCTAACCCTGCCAGTAGCAGTACCATGAAGAACTTGCCTAGAGGGGTTTGTCTTTCATCTGCCCACGCTCCCTCCCCCAGCCACGGTAGATCCATCCGGTATCCCGACAGACCTCATTGATATAGTCCAGCAGGTGGCGGAAGCTGTATGAACTGTCAAAGAGCCCGTGCACCACGATCACTGGCTTGTAGGACCCGCGGCGGGCTGCGGGGGCTGCGGGCATCAAGAGCGGCAGGAACGGCAGGAGAAGCAAAGCCCAGGCCGAAGGAAGCCTCTGCCTCCATAGCCCCGGCATGCTCCCACCTGAGAAGGAACGAGAGGCTGTGAGGGAGACGACCCCCCTCCACTCCCAACAGACAAGCAACTCTCCGGCCTCCGCTCCTACTCCTGGTCCTTATGATAGGCTACTTTTAACTTACTCCATCCAGATGGCTAAGCACGAACACACCCCCAACCACCTCCATGCACCAATGCTCACCCTAAGTTCCGCCCCCAACTTGGCGCTCAAGGGACTTGGTCCCAAGGCCCAGGATCTTCCTTAAGCATCACCTCGGCCATGCACTACTCCGGGGTCTGCAAAGGCCCGGGAAGAGCGGCCCAGGACACACGGAGAGTGGAAACTCCCACCTGGCCTGTGTCTGGAGGCTTCGTTCCGCCAGCTGTTTACTTGTACCTAGTCTGGAATCCACGGGGTACGGGGGAAAAGGGGACAAGGAGAGCGCGCAGGGGGATGACGGATGGGGTGGGGAGGGCTGCTCGGGGTCGCGCAAAGCCGTCACGTCCGGGGCTTTCCCTGGCAACAGGGCGAGCGTCCCCTGCAACGCGGACAGTGGACCGGAGGGGCAATGGAACATTCCATTTCACCCAGAGAACTGGGGTGGAAATATACGGAGCGATCCATTTAGCCGGATGGGGAGAGGCAACAGCGGAAAAGAGAATCGAAAGAAGGTTTCCTTAGGCTTCAGCTGCATCCAGCCACCCAGGGGTGCAACTTCCCCTCCTTGATGAGCCCCACTTTCCAGTCCAGGCTGTCTGGCTTCGCAGCCGAGCCCAAGAGGACGTACGAGGGGGGAGGTTAGGACTGACAAAAGGCGATTCCCGTTTCTGTCGCTGGACGCCAGGCTTGTGGCAGACCAGAGTGCCTGGCCGACCGCAGCAGGAGAGCCCCTCTTCCCACTCCTGCCTGCCCTCCCGCTCCGGATCAGCGCCTTACAACTCTTCACTTTGAAGTACGTGTTGTGCCCTTGTCTCCCGAGACGCCGAGAGTCCTCCAGGCCCCTCGAGTGAAGTGCAGCCTGACCCAATTTCTCTGGCCCTACTTTTATCTCCGCACTTACGACCCACCCTCCCGGGCCCACCTTCTATGGGCGTGGGGCCCTGTGGGCCTCAAGAACTCACCACAGGATTTTCACCACTCTTTCAATCCTGATCGACCCCAACAATCTGCTCCTCAGATCCCTGCGGGCTGCTGGCGACACAGACCCTGCCAGTGCAGCCAGACTTCCTCCGCGCTGCGGGCGCTGGCACCACTCGGCCTACCCTTGACCCCTGCGCGCGCCGGAGTGCCCCGGGATGGCCTTTATCCCGCAGGGCTTTTACTTAGCAGTTAAATAATTCTACAGGATTTCAGAGCTTGCCAGAGACTCAAGGCCTGTACTCAGGGTCTTTGCTCGGTCTAAACTTAATAAAACCAGAAGCGAGTATTGAAGATGGTGTGGGAGGGATGGGTCCTAGGTTCCCTCTGATCCATACACGCTTGAAAAACCAGAACCACCGGTATGAGGCCGTGGTGTTAAAATTTCTCAGACCTGCCTGGAACGGGTTCAAGCCAGGGCTTGGAGACTGCTCTCCAGGACGCCACCAGAGGGGCTCTGTCCTAGAGCAACTGTCTCAGGAGAGAGTTGGAAAATCCTAAAGGGGTAGGGTATCTCTGATTCTCCTGCTAGGTTTCTGCAAAAAAGGCTCAACTGGTGTAATCTCTGTAGAAGGCCCATCCTCACCCCACCTCCCCACCTACGCCCTTGCAAGACACAAAAAGCAAATAAAAAGACTTGAAGTCACCGCTGTGTCTCGGCTGTGTCTCGGGTTGACTCCGGGGGTGGATCTGCGTCTTAGGACGAGGAGGGGAAGACACAGGTGCTTTAAGGAATGGATATGAATGCTGACTGGACCAAGATCTCTTCAGCCCCCACAAGCACGCTTTTCCAAACCTGCCTGTCACAAACAAGCAATTACAGCTTGCTTCCCTCTGATGAAGCATTTCAGCTTCTTATAACGCTAGAGAAAGAAGGTACCTGTGCACCCCCACAGGTGTTTTCTCTCCTTTTCTTCAGACAGCTTCATCTTCTTTTTTTTTTTTTTTTTTTGGTTTTTCGAGACAGGGTTTCTCTGTGTAGCCCTGGCTGTCCTGGAACTCACTCTGTAGACCAGGCTGACATCGAACTCAGAGATCCGCCTGCCTCTGCCTCCCAAGTGCTGGGATTAAAGGCCTGTGCCACCACTGCCCGGCCAACTTCATCTTCTTACTTCTATTGCCAAAAAGGCAGGCCCAGGCTGTATATCTGGGGGTCTTTCTGACCCTCTTGGCTCTTATCTTTGTACAGTTCTCTCTCACACCTGGAGAAACCTAGAACTATCTTGCAGGAAGTTCTGAGGGAAACTGAGGGAAGAACCCCTTGGGTGAGCAGGGCCTGATTGAACGGGGTCTGGAGATAAGTGTGGTAAATCCACTGAGCTGGCTTCTTCCCACAATATAATCACTACAGCGAGTCTTTGCGGGAGAGACTCTCGAGATTTCTCTCTCCCTCCCTCCTTCTCTTAGTCCCACCCGCCTTGCCTGGTCTTGCCTCCCGGTTTCCATGACAACTCCAAGGGAGCCTAAACTGGGGGCTTGAATGCCAGGGTGAGAGGAGGAAAGAGGTGGTCTAGAAGCAGAGAGAAATCGAGTTAGGGGGGAGACTTCTGAAGCTCTCCCCCATCCTTGCGTCGGTCCCTTTAAGCTCCCCCCCCAGGTTACCCCCCCCAACACACACTGTCTTCATCTCTCCATTTCCGAGCTGCTGCTGCTGCCACCGCCGCTGTGCCGGCTGCGCCATCCCGGACTCAGACTCCTGCGCCAGCAGTCAGGGGGCCCTGACTCCAGCTTCAGAGACCCTGTCCCAGCGATTGCAAACATGTCGTCAGAAAAGTCAGGTAAAAAAAAATAAACATATATATATACATATATATATATGTATATATATATATATTCAGTAAAACCCTCCCCCACCCCCTCTAACATCTCCTACCTAACCCCACTTGCCCTAATCCCCTTCTTTGACCCCTCTGGGATGTTGTGTGGCTGTGTGGCTCAGTTCCATTCCCCTTCTCTCCACGAGTACCCCCACCCCCTCCCCTTTCTATATCCCATCTTTCCCTTCCTTCCTTCAGGTCAGTCTGCCTCAGTCCCTTGTCAACAACACGGGGGGGGGGGCCGTTTTGAAAAGGGAAGGGAAGCACAGCCAGGTACTGCAGGGACATCATTCCTGGGGGTGACAGATGGACAGTCACCGGCTCACTGGCATGGAGACACCCAGTGGAAAAATAACGGAGACTTTATCAGACAGGGTTGTTGGGAAAGTAATATCTAGAAGCCTCTTTTTTTTTTTTTTTTTTTTTTTTTTTGAGATGCGATTTCCCTATGTAGCCCAGGCTGCTCTTGAACTTCCCAGTTCCTCATCCTTCCGCCCCTGCCTCACAAATCCTAGGACTGCAGGCATGAGCCACCATGCCTAGTCCCAGAAGCTTTGTTATGGACCGTAAGAGAGGCCATGAGATTCCCAGGTAACTCCACCTGAGGCAAAGTGGAAATACTGAAGTGAGCGCGCATGACCCCTGTGACACAGCCGCATGTGCAGGAAGAGGAGCAGCTCAGAGGGGGCAGCTGGCTCGGTGACAGCCCTGGATGAGGGTTGTGGTTGACAGCGGAGCAGCCTGGGAGGAGTTGTGACAGTTGTGACGGCAAAACTAGATTGGGGCCAGGTGGCCTAGATACAACCCCTTCCCTGACCCCAAAATGGGAGATGTCGTCTCTGCCGTCTCTCCCTCACTGTCTCTCCATCTCTCGCTGTCTCATGTCTCTTACCCTTCTGATCTCTGCTGTCTTCTCTCTCTTCCCTTATCCTCGGCTTTTCCATGGCCAGGCCTTCCAGACTCGGTTCCCCACACTTCACCTCCACCCTACAATGCCCCCCAGCCTCCGGCCGAGCCCCCCATCCCGCCCCCACAAACGGCCCCATCCTCACATCATCACCACCACCACCACTACCACCAGTCTGGCACCGCCACCCTCCCGCGCTTAGGAGCAGGTGGCCTGGCCTCTGCTGCGGCCAGCGCTCAACGCGGACCTTCGTCCTCGGCCACGCTCCCGCGGCCCCCCCACCATGCCCCGCCCGGCCCCGCCGCTGGGGCTCCCCCACCCGGCTGTGCTACCTTACCCCGCATGCCACCCGACCCTTATCTGCAGGAGACTCGCTTCGAGGGTCCACTTCCCCCACCACCGCCTGCGGCCGCCGCCCCACCCCCACCAGCGCCGGCCCCGACGGCCCAAGCCCCGGGCTTCGTGGTGCCCACGCACGCGGGGGCGGTGGGCACGTTGCCGCTGGGGGGCTACGTGGCGCCGGGCTATCCGCTGCAGCTGCAGCCGTGCACTGCTTATGTCCCGGTGTATCCGGTGGGCACGGTGAGTGTGGGGCTGGCAGGACCTAGGACAGGGAGGCAGGTGCCACAGGGACACGCGGGGAGCTGGGAGAGAGTGAAACAGAACCAGACCGACCGCCGTTCTGGTAACAAACCCTAGACAGAAGAGTGGAGCGAGAAGAGACAGCGGGTGGGAAGGTGGTGGACCTGGGGGGGGGGGGTGTCTTGGGGGGGTCAAAGGTCAAGGTTTGGGAAGTGGTTCAGAAATCAAGAGGAGGTCTGAAAGAAGGAAACAACTTGGAAGGAGAGGAAAAAAATGGAACGTGGGAAGCCAGGGGTAGAAGAAGGCAGAAGCCTGGGCCTGGAGATGCCAAGGAGGATGAACACAAGACCGGAAGCGCAGGCAGACCCATAAGCCATACCGTGTGAGACAGTGTGGGAGCTCCCACGAATATGGAAGGGAGGCCTAGGCCGGTTTTACTGTCAGGAAGGATAGTGCATGGATTTTATCCGCCTTAAACCTTAGAATGGTGTTTTTTAAAAACGTCTCTGCCAATTGGCCAGCTGCTGGCAAGCAGCAAGACTGTAGGTGTGACGTCCTTTTCCCCCACTGTCCTTCCCACAGCCCTACGCAGGCGGGACCCCCGGGGGTCCTGGAGTGACCTCCACTCTGCCCCCGCCGCCCCAGGGCCCAGGGTTGGCTCTGTTGGAGCCCAGGCGCCCGCCGCACGACTACATGCCCATCGCTGTGCTGACAACCATCTGCTGCTTCTGGCCCACAGGCATCATCGCCATCTTCAAGGCCGTGCAGGTGTCGGTCGGGGGTGGGAAGGAAACGCTTAGGCTGACCAGGGCTTCCTTAGTCCGGGGCATTCTGGATATAGTCTTAGAGGGAGGCTGTGGCGGGTGAGCACTGGCTCTCTAACCCCCTTCCCTCGCCCCTCCCCGGTAGGTGCGCACGGCCTTGGCCCGCGGAGATTTGGTGTCCGCTGAGATCGCTTCACGCGAAGCCCGGAATTTCTCCTTCATCTCCCTGGCCGTGGGCATCGCAGCCATGGTGCTCTGTACCATCCTCACTGTAGTCATCATCATCGCCGCCCAGCACCACGAAAACTACTGGGATCCCTAAACACGTCCCCATCTCGGCCCCACTCTGTGCCCCCCAATCTCCCAGGCGCGTCACGCAGTCCTGCCGCCCACCCAACGCGCGCCCTGCACATCCTCCTGAGGCGCTGCTGGACTTCCAGACATCATAAACTCCGCCCCCACGGAACCTCTGGCCGGGAGAGTACGCTCAGTTCCTCAGGAACCCCTCTAACACCCACGTCCTCAGCGGCGCTGGAATCCGTGCCAAACCCCGATCCTCCGGTCGCCCCAATTCCCCACCCCATCAAAGTGCAGTGCCAGGGGCGGAGCTCTCCCTGGTCTCCGCTCCCCAGAAGGGAATCAGGTCCCAGAAGCTCCGCCTCATCTATAAGCTCCGCCCCAACTCCCACAAACCCCGCCTCCAGGTCGGCAGGCTCCGCCTTCTTTTCCTCTTTGGGGTTATTTTCTTTGGGGGTGTTCAGTCTGTTGATTGGGTCTGTGAATCCAGGCCCAGCCCACATACAGACGGACTCGTCCCCCTACTTCCCTAAAAGGACTCAGCCCTGGGAGAACTGCACTCCCACTCTGGCTCGGATTTTTTGCCAGTGCGGATTTTCTCCTCCCCCCCCCAACCCATCTCTGCCTATTTTCTTGCTAATTACAGAACTTCCCGTTTTGCCGCTTTTGGAGTGAGATGTGGGAAGTTCCTGGTTTAGTACCCCCCACCCTGGAAAAAGAACCAAGTCCCTGCAATGTAAATACCCTTTCTACCTGTGCCAACCCCTGGGCAGCGGGGGCAGAAGAGAATCCAGGGCTAAAGAGAGGGAGTCGACGTTCCCCCGCTCCCCTCAGCCCTAGACTTGTTTGTGTGTGCCGTGTGTGTGAACTTCCGAAAGACAGTATTAAAGACATTTTAGTGGATTTATCACCCGCAGTTCCAAAGACCACAGCTCAGAGAACACCCTGGCGTTCCGTTCCAGGTTCACTTTTCATCTTGTCGTTCCCCCACGGCGGGGGATCAGAGGTCGGGTGGCACCAGCAGAGAAAAAAGCAGAAGGAGATAGTTTCCCATGCCAGCAGGGAAAAGAGGGTCCCCCAGCCAGGCTTGCTGTAGGTCCCTTAGCCCCAGCATCTGGAAGGAGAGTCAAGAGTTCAAAGCCATACTCCTATAGAAAGTTAGAGGTCAGTCTGGGCTACTGTGAACCCTATCTCCAAAGAGGGAGAGAAGGAACCGGACTGAAGAAGACCTGGAGTGTCATTAGCAAGGGGGTTCCCAATTCTGCTTTTCCCTCCCTTCTAAACTGGGCTTGGGACATTGGGGAGGAGGGTCTTGGGAAGAGGGGGATGATGGCAGAGCTCGGTGAAGATGCTGATGGAGGACGGGGAGCGGGAGCAGAGGAAGAAGAGCAACTTCCTACTGTGTTCCTGGTCTGAGGCTGGACAGCTGACATCAGAGTCTCACATGAAGGCAAGCTCAGGCAAGGAGCAGAGAACTGTGGGGGCTCCTGGAAGCCCTTCAGAGTCTCTCTAGTCTACCTGGGTGGCTGTCCTAGCTAACCCCGGGCCAGTAGAGAGGCCTCTGTGAGAGGGGTTTGGGGAACAGGCAGGGCAGGTGTCCTGTTTCACTGCACACATATAGAACAGGATGTCACTCCAGGCTTGTTCATTTGTATTGAGGTGGGGATAGGGTACAGATACCACAGGTTGGGACATTTCAGGTCTCATGTGCCTTTCTTAACAATAGTTCTTCTTCTTACAGATTTATTTTATTTGCATTTATGTATATGTTATGTGTTTGCTTGTATGTGCACTAATGCCCAAAGAGGCCCCGCAGGGTACGCTGCAGCTGGAGTTACAGGGGTTGTAACCACCTGCTGTGAGTGCTGGGGCCTGAACCCAGGTCCTCTGAAAGAACTGCAAGCTAAAACCACTGAGCAGCCCCACCAGTGCGCTTGAAGGAGTTCATATGTGTACCATCTCCTTCCTCGTCGTCTGATCTGTTTTTCTCTGGAGCTGGAAAGCGTTGCTATGACAAGCGTCTCTGTGTGACCATCTCTCTCTCTCAAGCCCACTTTCCTGACTCCTTGAAATCCCCTTCAGTTCCTCACACGGTTGAATCTCAAAGAGCCAGTGATCACAGGGGCAGAGAACCAGTGATGCTTTCAAAATAGTTTGCTTGTGGCAGCCCTTTTGTGCCTCTCTTGTCTACGCACTCCCACTCTTTATTTAATTATTTAAATGTTTGAGACAGTGTCTCATGTAGCCCAGTTAAATCAAACTCACCATGTAGCTAGCTGAAGATGGCCTTGAACTTGTGAAATACTGCTTCTACCTCCCACATGCTTGGATTACAGGTGCTGACAATCCTTTCGTCTTTCTCTACTTCCCCAGGTGTCTGTCTCTAGATTCTATTTTTCTTCTCTGAGGCTCTCCTTTGAAATTTCAACCATTGATCATTCGTGGCACACACCTTTAATCCCAGCACTCAGGAGGCAGAGGCAGTTGGGTTTCTGAGTTCAAGGCCAGCCTGGTCTACATAGTTCCAGGAAAGCCAGGGCTGCAGAGACAAACCCTGTCTCAAAGAAAGAAAGAAATCTCACCCATTCAACACAGCCATCAACTTTATCATCCGTCCGTCTGTCTGTCTGTCTGTCTGTCTGTCTATCTGTCTATGGAGACAAAGGTCACAGTATATAGCAGAGGCTTCCTTTAAACTTGCAATCATGCTACTTCAACTTGTCACCAACACCACCCACTTCTTCCATGCCCCCACCCCGACCCCTGCCAGCCACATCCTAGGATTACAGGACTACACTACCAAGCCAGGATTCTGTTTATTATTTTTCTGTTGTTTGGCTTTTGAGATTTTGGAGGGAGGTGTTTGGGGGGGTGTTGCTTTGTTGCTTTGATTTGGTGTTTATTTTTGTTTCAAGACAGATTTCTCTGTGTAGCCCTGGTTGTCCTAGGACTCACTCAATAGACCAGGCTGGCCTCGAACTCAGAGATCCACCTGCCTGCTTGTTGACTCTCATCTGCATCTCAAACACTGGCCCTCCTCTCTGACCCAACTCCTCTCCACCATAATACCTGCAGACATTCCCCGGAAGCGGTGTGCTTTCACAAACAGGGACTGTACCACCGGGCCTTCCAAACCAACTTGGTGAAATGATACTACAGCGCTCTTCCTTCCTCGTGCCTTTAATGACAGCATGTCCCAGCCGTCCTTCTCTACCCATCGTGTGCCCGCTGTATCAAGGTATACTACTGAGCTGAGGCAACTCCACTGTGCTTTCCTGCAGCCCTTCCCTGGCCCCGGCCAGCACATGGCTTCAGCCTGGATTATTGCATCAGCTTCTCCCCAACCCCCAAAAGCTCTCCCTACCTCCTACCTCCCCCTATTCTAAGTCTCCCTCAACCCTGTTAGATTATCTCTGGGCAGTGGTGGCACACGCCTTTAATCCCAGCACTTGGGAGGCAGAGGCAGGCAGATTTCTGAGTTCGAGGCCAGCCTGGTATAAAGAGTGAGTTCCAGGACAGCCAGGGCTACACAGAGAAACCCTGTCTCAAAAAAAAAAAAAAAAAAAAAAACAACAACAAAAAAAGATTATCCTCTAGACCTGGTTCTTACATAACTCCACAGCTCAAAAGTCTTTAAGAAGTTAGTCAGGGGGCTGCGTGTGGTGGTGTACACCTTTAGTCCCAGCACCCAGGCAGGGGCATTCTGTGAGTTCCAGGTTAGCGTTGTCTACATAATGAGTTCCAGGATGTCCAGGACAACAACAAAAGCCAAAAACATGGAGTCGTGGAGGCATTGCACAGAGGGATGATTGCTTCATCTGAAGAGTGCAGTCTGGGGGTCTGGCGGTTTCTTTCTGTATGAGGCAGTCAACCCAAGACCTCAGTCACAGAGCTACAGCCCCACCCAAAGAGGCAGACATGGAAATGAAAGGGTTTCAGAAGCCGGCTCTGTTGGAATAGGCTTGTAGTTCTGGGAAGGCAGCGGAAACACGATCCTGAGTTTAAGGCCTGCCTGGCAAAATGGTGGTGCGTGCCTTTAGTCCCAGCACCTGGGAGGGAGACAGGTTTATCCTTGAGAGTTCAAGGCCTGTCTGGGGGGTGATGAGAGAGCTCGGGAGGGAAAAGAAAGAACTTACCAAGCCTCCTGGCTATTACACACACACACACTCCAAGGATCAAACTCGGGTAGTAATGTATACATACATACATACACATACACACATAGTAACACGCAGCCCAGCAGACTCAAGAGACCCTGCTTCAAAATCCTAATTCCCACACGTGTGACACAGCCAACACGTGCACTTGTACACACACAATAACAACAATGATCTCTTGAAGGCATATCTGGTAATTCTAGAACAATTTCAAAGCCAGCTAGTGAAACCCTGTCTCAAAATAAGAAGTGGATAAAAGGGCCCGGAGCTGGGGAAACAGTCCATTAACAGAGCACTTACCCACAACGCACTAGCCCCCCCCCCCGGGGGTTGTTCTGTTGTGGTTTGTTTATTTTGGGTTTGGTTTTGGTTTTGAGACAAGGTCTCTCAGTGACCAGATTAGCTTTGAACTCAGAGATCTGCCAGCCTCCCGAGTGCTGGGATTAAAGGCATATGCCACCCTACCCAGCCTAAAAACGCAGGGCCTGGGCTGTAAGAGCAGGAATCTTGCCTGACACCACTATATCCACAGTGCTGTTTCAAGGCCCTAGGTTAAATCTCCCCTGAAGGGGTTGGATGAATTTCAAGGCTGTTTATTTGCCTATCCCATTATTTCCCAATTTACAGTCTGTCTGTACGCTCCTCTCGTAGTTTAGGCAGTCCACTGTTCCTGTACAACCCAGTTTTCAACCAGGCTGTACCCCTCGACATTCCCACCTCCATGTGTTTAGCCAACAGCACCTAAATCTCAGGCCTGTGTCTCTAGTCTCTGCAAGCTATGAATCAAACTGCTTGAAGTTTACTCTGACTTTCTGAGTGCCTCCAGGCTCTAGGCCACTTCTGGGCCCTGCGCTGCCCCTAGGCTCTAAGCCAACCCCAGGCTTTCTCCAACACACACCTGCACTTGCTCAGTTTTTTCTTGTCCTTCAAGGCTCATTACCAGCTCACCCCTCAGTCGGCCACACTAGGTCCTCTAGGTTGGATCACAGCAATGTGGCGTTCCTAACCAGTCCTGGGAATTCCATGGTGTGATGATTCTCCCTGCTGGCTACACGTTAGGACTCTGGGGCTCGGGCGTGGCGGGGACAGTATTTTTAAAGCCCAAAGCTCAGGTGACATCCTTGAGCAATGAGATCAGAACCTTTGGGTGGGGAGACTCAAGTGCCAATAGTATGACAATCCCAGAGGATTCCAAAGTGTATCCAAGGTAGAGAGTCACCCCAGCAACAACCCAAGAAGAGACACTGAAAGGTGTCCAACCAGGGCAACCTTCCACGGGGGAAAGTTTCTGCTCCTGAACCCCGTACCTGCTCTCCCCTGGATCTTACCTGTGGTCTAGATGTGCACACTTAACCTGAAGCAGCTCTTGGATGCCAAATCTTGCTTCTGTGTGGTTTTCAGATCCTCATCTGGCAAAGTCTCTTCCACTAATATTTGAACTCTTTGAAAGTAATTAGGAGAAGTCAGTAAAAACGAAATGAAACCCCCCCAAAAAAAAATCACTTCTCTTCCCCTTCCCCAAGATTCTGCCCCTTCTGAGGGAGACAAGAAGGTCCCACATTCCTATGGCTCTTCTCCCGCCTGGCCTCAGCTCCCCCGTATACAGAGCCCCAGCTCTTGCACCCCTTGGACTACCCGAATCCTCTAGCAGGGGCTCTGCTCACATTTGAGTGTCTACTTGTACGCTCCCTCACTCCGGCAAGCCTGCGCCTGGCTCGCTGTCTCTGCCTCTTCTGTCTTCGATGTGTTGTTATGCTGTTGTTACCATATCCACAACGCTGGTGATTGAAGCCAGGAATCCCCACATACCAGACAAATGCTGTGCCGGGGAACAACATTCTAGACCCCTCATCTTGTTATTTTTGATGTCTTCGATAACCACGTAGATCACCCAGGACTGAATGATCTAACCACCCACCCTCTCCTACCCTGAACTAACCATCCACCTGTCATGCCTTCAACCAGATCACCACGGTAGCAGCCGCCTTTCCAAAAATCCCACTTATAGTCTTTCCATGCCATGCCTCGGTTCCACTTGAAAAATTCTCAGCTCCATTTGGACTGCATAACCATTGACTCTATCATTTTAATTTTTTTTTAAAAAAATTACGTGTATGAGTGTTTCACCTACATGTATGTCTGTGCAACACTTGGCTGGCACCCATGGAACAGAAAGAGAGCATCCGATCCCCAGAGCTGGAATCGCAGATGTTTGTGTGTGTGCTGGGAATCGAACCACGGGACTCTGGAAGAGCAGCCAGTGCTCTGAACTGTTGATCCTTCTCCCTGACCCATGCCACTTTTAGTATTGTTTGATTTTCTTGGTTTTTCATATTCAGACCAGGCGTGATGGCTCATTCCCATAATCTAAGCACCTGGCGGGCTGAAGCAGGAGGATTTCTGTGTGTTTAAGACCAACTTGGACCTGGACACCCTATCTCCAAAGAGAGAGAGAGAGAGAGAGAGAGAGAGAGAGAGAGAGAGAG
>NW_021604738.1:0-29457 GCF_004785775.1 Grammomys surdaster | reverse complement strand
TATGTTCATATGTGTATTGTGTATGTATGTGTATATGTGTGTGTGTATGTGTATGTATATGTGTTCATGACAGGTGTGTACCATATGCTTATTCAGAGGACAGAGGAGAACTCTATCCAGATCATGGAGATCAAGGTTCACTTGTATCTCTCCCCTGCCCACCACCTCCTCTTCGGTTTTCTCCCCCTCAACTCTCTCCCTGATGGAGATTAAATACAGGACCTTTAATAAGCCGACCATGAGGTCCTCTACTGAGCTATACACAGCCCTGTGTGTGTGTGTGTGTGTGTGTGTGTATGTGTTCATATGTGTACCACAGTGCGCCTATAGAGGTCACTTCTCTCCTTTCACCATGTGGGTCTCAGAAATCAAATTCAGAACATCAGGCTTGGCAGAAAGCCTCTTAACTCACCAGTTCATTTCACCTCCTGACTTAATGTATTGACTGACTTCTGTTGTTTAAAGTTCTTTACTTTTGTATGCATACACGGATGTATGCGTGCATATGCCTGGCATAGCATGCGTGTGATGGTAAGGTGACAGTTCTGTGAAGTTGATCTTCTCCTTCCACACGTGGGTTCCAGGGATAACACCCAGGCCCTCTGGCTATCAGAGAGCATCTTCACCTGCTGAGCCACCTCACTAGCCTGCCTTGCTTTCTCAGACAGGACCTCAGGTATTCCAGTCCTGTCTCACACAGGCGACGTAGCTGAGGATGATCTTGAACTCTGATTCTTCTGCTTCTACCTTCTGAGCTCAGAGTTAGGGGCTTGCCCCACCCATCATGTCCCGTGTATGTGATATTGGGGGTCAGATTCAGTACCTCTCACATGGTAGGCGAGCATTCCACCCACTGAACGACACTCCCCCCATAGGTCATCTGCATAACAGGACTATGTGGAAACTTGCACTTAGCACTGGGTTAGAAAAAAAACACACACACACCCCTGGGGCTTTTCCACATGTCCCTTACCCTGGTCTATTGGTTCGTGAGATTTGTCACTACCCTGACATTGAAGGCATTTTCATCAAGAGGTTTCTATGCCCTAACACCTTCAGCTGTAACAGTGTATGCTATTGCCGGTTCCTCAGCCTGTGGCAATAGCACAGGGCTTAGTAGGAAGAAGGCTAGTCAACAGCAAAGACTTGTCTGTGACATTGCATCATGGATGTTTGAGGAACCCATCAGGGGCCCACCCCTGCCAGAGAGACTGTTGACGATTGATGAGTTTGGGGAGGAGGGCTCGACCTCTTCAGTGGTGTAGTCAAGATAGTTAATCTCTCGGGCTTCACTAACTAACCTTGCACCTACACTCCTGCCATAGCATGCAGGTAGAGGGGAGGTGAGAATTCTTACTCTATGGGGAGTAACCCATACTAAACCCAGTGGTCACACACCAAAAGACCTTGTTGAGAAGAGTTCCAGTGGAGAAGAGGGGTGGGAGAGGAATGAGGCAAAAATGACTAAAAGTCAGATTATATGGATATATGACCCCGGCATGGTGGAGCACTCCTTCAATGCAAGCACTCGGGACTCAGAGAGAGGTGGATCTCTCTGAGTTCAAGCCTAGCCTGGTCTACATAAGTGAGTTTCCAGACTAGCTAGGGCTACAAAGTGAGACTGTCTCAAAAAAAATTTTTTTTTTTTTTTGGTTTTTTGAGACAGGGTTTCTCTGTGTAGCCCTGGCTGTCCTGGAACTCACTCTGTAGACCAGGCTGGCCTTGAACTCAGAAATCCGCCTGCCTCTGCCTACCAAGTGCTGGGGTTAAAGGCGTGCGCCACCACCGCCCGGCTTCAAAAAATAATTTTTAAAAGATTTATTTTATACACATAAGTGTTTAGCCTGCATGGTATGTATACCTACCATATGTGTGCCCGGTACTCTCAGAGGTCAGAAAAGAGCACTGGATACCCTGGGACTGGAATTACAGAGACTGTGAGTCACCATGTGGAGGCTGGGAACCGGACCAGGTCCTCTGCAACAGCAGCCAGTGTGCCTAACCACTGAGCCAGCTTTCCAGCCCCAGTTAAATACAAAAATATTAAACTGTTGACCAGAGCCTGGGACATGGCTTGGTGATAAGGAGCTTGCCAGGGGTGCACAGAGCCTTGGAACTGGATCCCCACCATTACGAAGGGGAAAGAGTGAATAAATAGCGTCTGGAGTTACTCTAGGAGAAAATGAGGTAACGCATATTAGCTAATACACATGACCTCAGACTATTGTCCCTCAGCACAAGGCCTGCTATTGCTGTTGTCATTCATGGCCAGGCTTACTATGGGGGCCACTTTCTACGAAACGTTCCACCACAGAAAGTCTGTCAGAAAACCCTGCTGGCAAAGCAGGCACAGTCCAGAAACTTTGGGAGGAAAAGAGGAACAATTTTGACACAAATCCCCGGAGAACCAAAACCCACAGAAACCACCAAGACTAAACAGAAGGGGATATTTGTTCAACCTCCGGGAGGCTAGAAATTTGATGTCTCCTGCTGATGCTAAGCCATTAGAGCAGCAGAGCATGAGGGCAGCGTTTGGTTCCTTGCGGTGTGGAACGCGTGGTGCTTGGCGGTGTGAAAGCCTCCAGCTGGCTCCAGGCCTTGTGACAGGGCAGCGGGCATGCGCTTGGAATAGCTCGGACAAGCTGAGACGGAACCAGAAGTGCCTCAAGCTGGGTTTGTGCTGCCTCCTGCTGCCTCTTCCGCAACAAATGCCCCAAATCTCTGCACGTCAAAACAATGGCTCGCTTTCAAGGCTCAGTAGCCTGATTGCCTCCGTGCACGAAGCCGGTCCAGATGGCGCAGAGCTGGAAAGCGCAAAGGCCCTGCCACCCAGCCCACATTTCCTGGCATCTGGAGCATTTTGAAACAAGACACTCCCCCGCCACTGCTGGGGCTTTCTGCATTTGCCTCCATCCCTCATTGAAAAATCCTGAGTATGTGTTAAGGATTTAGGGGTGGTACTGGGGACTGTACACTACGTACACACTCTCGCACTGAGGAACACTCCAACCCTTAGTAACCCTTAGTAAGGTTACTTTTTTTGTTGTTGTTTTTGTTTTTCGAGACAGGGTTTCTCTGTATAGCCCTGGCTGTCCTGGAACTCACTCTGTAGACCAGGCTGGCCTCGAACTCAGAAATATGCCTGCCTCTGCCTCCCAAGTGGTGGGATTAAAGGCGTGTGCCACCACCGCCCGGCCTTAGTAAGGTTACTAAGAAAAGAATCGGATGTATGGCTGGAAAGATGGCTCAGCGGTTAGGGGCTTGTTGCTTTTTTTGTTTTTTTTTTTTTTTCAGCCTTCAAGTAACTTTGATTCATGTAGTGAGAATTTTGGAGTTTCAGTTTCTTTTAAAAAGACAGAGATATTATAAAAATGTGCTTTCATTTTAATTCCAGGTGTGGGGGACATGGAGCTGCTCGGGACTGTCCCGGAACAGCTGACTGTGATTTGCCTGATGCGCCAGCAGGGGCGTGGTTTTGCCAGCTGCAGATAATTTCTGCAATTGTGTAACTCTGAAATTTCTGGAAATTTTTCAGAGGGTAGATAAATGCTAAGGCTGCCTAGAGGCAGTGTGGGTTGGGGAGGTTGGTTGTGTTTTGCTGTGGTCAAAGAAGAAACGGAAGAAGTTAGATACAGGGATCCCTACCTCTCCCCTCTGTCCTTTCTCTCTTATCTAGTGATAGAGGGTGAAGCTGGGCGGATAAACGGTAGCAAAAAGAAGCCGCAAAGTAGAAGTAACAAAGACCCACCACAGATCTGTCCTCTTTATAGCTCAGGCTAGCCTCAAACTCGCTCACTCCTCCACATCCTAAGTGCTGGAGTTATAAGTGTCATACTCCAGCCCATTCTTTAGATGTCAGCCACACTGTTACCACAAAGAGTGTCCGCTCCCTGTCACAGCGCATTACACTTTGATATCTCTGTATCCCCGGTCCTAGCATGCTGCCTGGATACAACAGGTGCTCAAGGGATACCTGCTGAATGAATGGAGGAGTTAAGCGCATGCGCACGCGCGCACACGCGCACACGCGCAGTCACTTCCTCACGCTATCAAGTAAGGAGAATAGAGAGCATGGGGTTCTTTGTCCAAGGATTAGGGTGTAAATGTCTACACTTCCCACTGTCCTTGAAATCCCTCAGAGGAAAGGGGAGGAGAGGGAAGATGGATTAATTCTCAATAAGATCCCAGGGATTCTCAGAGCCACAGCAGTTAGTCACGGTGTTGGGGATGGGGAAGTGGACTCTGGCTCAAAACCAAAAATAAAATTTTTGAGAGGGGGAAAAAAGTCAGTGGCCTGGAGCACAACAGAAACAGAGAAACTGGGTCTTGTTTTACTTTTTTGTTGTTTGTTTTTCGAGACAGGATTTCTCTGTGTAACAGTCCTGGCTATCTTGAGAGTTGATTTGTAGACCAGGCTGGCTTCAAACTCACAGAGATCTATATGCCTCTGGCTCCTGGTTTCTGGGATTAAAACCATGTACCAACACACCCGGTTTACAGTTGTCTCTTAAATTTCCAGCCCAAATTACATTTTTGGTTTTGTTGTTGTTGTTGTAATTAAGCAAGTGTTACAAAAGCAGAAACTGGGTTTGGTTACCCCCGAATTACATTTTCTGGGCAATCAAGCAGATTTACAAACGGCGGATGACAGCCTTTGTAAATCTCCAGGTTACATTCTTCTGTGTAGTTATTAGCCCAGCAGTTTCTATTATCCTAAAGCAAGCTTGGCTCTCTGAGCAGGTTGGAGCCCAAGGTCACTTTCTCAAGGCAGGTTAACAAAGCCTGGTAAGAGGAGGCTTTCCCAACGAGCAAGTGTCTCCAAAGAGCAAACGAAACTTAGATTTCAGTGAATTCGGACGTGTAACTCTATTTCCTTGTCTTCCTAAACTGTCTAGACAAAACTCGTTTGTCAGCTACGTTTGAGTAGGAATTGGGTCAGAGCCTCTCAGTTTAATTATTTAATATCTCCGAGGAGGTTTATTAGCACATCTACTCTGTGTATGTTCTGATCAGTGTTAAAGTTTGTCAGTGTTTATTTCACCCTGCATCATCGATGAAGCCCTAAGTGTGATTCAGAGTACCACATAAATCAGACACAGGGGGACATGCCTGTGGTCCCAGCATCCTCTCCTACACAGAGTTCAAGGCCAGCAAAGGATACATAGGACCCTGTCAATCACACCAGAAGAACACATGCCAAAGTAACGTACTTAGGTAATAAAGGGTTCTCTTTCCCGGAAGAACTGTGCTGGCCCAGCCGGTGCGGGCAGTTAACCCAGCAAGTCTGAGTCACAAAAGGGATGTCTCTACACCTTCTGTAGGGAGGAGGAGGGAGCTCTGTTCTCCACTGCTCCACTCACTGGAGCATGCTATTCCAGTTACACACGAAAAATATAGGACAAACTGAACTGGCGTGGAATGAGGTCACTGAGGGATCGCACTGTTGGCCGGCTGAAGCACTATCTAAGAATCGCAGGCTCCACCTCAGACTTTCGAAATCCAGATCTACAATTTAACAGATTTTCTCATGACGGACATGCACATTTGAGTTTGAAAAACACTACGATTCTGGATCAGGGGGCTCAGTTGCAGGGCAATGAAGGCTATGCGGCAAAAGTCAAGAATGAGCCAAAATGGACGGGGGTTGATTTCAGCTAAGATCTCCGAGTTTAGGTACAATAACAGGAGAGGGTCTGAAGCAGCTAAAAATCTCAGCCTTTAAAAGAAAATAAATTTGTACTGAAGCTCGGACTCGGGGTCTTTACGCATGCTTGACAAAGCTCTCTACCACCGCTCTGTCTTCTTCAGCTTCAGTTTCCCATTCCTGGCCTTTTTACATTTTGACTAAACCAGTCAGCCAGATCTTTGTCAAGCTCGGTTCGATTTGGCTAATTCTATTGCTTAGGTCTAGTCTGGTTGCTAAGGTACGGCGCTTCGCGGTTGCTGGGGAAATGACGTCACCGTGTAGGCGGGACAAGCAACCCTCTTCGTCCTCCCGATGGGCCGTCATGTTAGGTACAGGCTTCTCCGTCTCGAGGGCTCGACGGCTGTTTGAGACTCTCAGCTGCTCCCAGGCTGCTCCTCCAGGCCCCAAGACCGTACTCAATGCCAGGATTGTGACTTAGGGCATTCTGCCATGCTCCTTGGCCTCTCAGGTACTTTTTGACTCTGTCAAGTGCCCATTATTGGGGCGACTACCCGAACCGTGGGGAATACAGAATTTATAGTTCTAAACTAGATCTGGGTGGACTCTAGCTTTAGAAAGGAAAATAAATGAATAAATAAACTTCTATGACTACGAGGAGTCTTAACTAGGAATTCTGGGATTTACATTGTTTCGTTTTTTTTTCCACCTCCCTACCCCGCGCCGGGGGGGCGGGCCCCAGGTCCGAACTACACTTGACCATCACTTTCCAAACTAAACTGTCCCTTCCTTTATCTTATCTGCTGTGAAAAGGATCAGGAGAGCCAATGGAGACCTCACCCATCAGCCCAATGAAAGAAAAGAACACGGATAAACCGCAGCAGCGGGAAGAGAACGCCCAGCAATACCTAAATGCAGCCATTTCGTTTAGACAGCAGTCCCTAGGTCTTCTCCCTGAAGCCCTGGAGGTGGGAGTGAGACCAGATCCAGCCAGTCAGATTGTAGACACTCAAGAGATTGAAAGCCCCGTGGCTGGGTTTGAAGGTGATTCTGATAAATTTCATGTCTCAACCGGTGGGAAAGCAGAGCACCTCCAAGCTTCTGATCTTTGGTACTGTCCGGATGGGAGTTTTCTCAAGAAAATCATAGTCCATGGCCATGGCTTAGACAAACCCAAGCTAGGCTCCAAATGCCGAGTGCTGGCTTTGGGATTCCCTTTTGGATCTGGGATGCCAGAGGGGTGGGCAGAACTAACCATAGGCATAGGGAAATGGAGGGAAAAAACTTGGGGGGAACTCACAGAAAAATGCCTGGAGTCTATGCATCAAGGTGAGGAAGCCAAGATTCACCTTCCTGGGTCCTCTACACCTCTTGCCACGCTCAGACTGGAATCCTTCACCAAAGGCCGGGACTCCTGGGAGTTGGAGGCTATGGAGAAGGAGGCTCTGGCCAAAGAAGAACACGCAAGGGGTACGGAACTATTTCGAGCTGGGAACCCTGTAGGGGCTGCCCGATGCTATGGACGGGCTCTCCGACTGCTGCTGACGTTGCCTCCACCCGGCCCCCCTGAACGAACTACCCTTCATGCCAATCTTGCTGCCTGCCAGTTGCTGCTAGGACACCCCCAGTTGGCAGCTCAGAGCTGTGACCGAGTGCTGGAGCGGGAGCCCGGCCATTTAAAGGCCTTATACCGAAGGGGGGTTGCTCAGGCTGCCCTTGGGGACTTGGAAAAAGCAGCTGCTGATCTCAAGAAAGTTCTAGCAGCTGATCCCAAAAACCGTGCAGCGAAAGAGGAGCTGGGGAAGGTGATCATTCAGGGAAAGATACAGGATGCAGGGCTGGCTCGGGGACTGCGTAAGATGTTTAGCTGATTAAAAAGTTCAAGAGACAGGAACCCGTGGATTGTGTTCTGTGTTGTGGGGTTTTCAAGGGCCCCGAAGGAAGGAGTTTGAACTCATGTCCTGTTCTGACTTACAGGGAGTTAGCGATGATGTCAGTGGGCCACTTGGTGGAGAGGTTCGGGGAAGCTTATCCACCTCCGAAGATAGGAGAGGCTGTCTTTTTAGGACTAGCTGTGGCAAACGCCAGAACTTCCGGATGTCGGATTTGCATCCCACGGAGGTGGGGTTACAGATGGTTGCGAGTCACTGGGTGTGGGTGCTGAGACTATAATCCAGATCCTTACAAAAAGCAATAAGCATATTTTGGGGTGGGGGGTTCGAGACAGGGCTTCTCTGTGTACCAATCCTGGCCGTCCTGGAGCACACTTTGTAGACCCGGCTGAGATGCCCCTGCCCTCTGCCTCCTGAGTGCTGACATTAAAGGTGCACCACCGCCGCCTAGTCGCAGTAAGCACTCTAACTGCTGAGCCATCTCCCATCCTAGATGCTGGAACTATGCTCGTTCGTTCATTCATTTATTCATTTATCCATTATGCGTGTGTTAGTGCCTTCATGAGTGTATGGGCACCACATGGGTGCAGATGTCTGCTCAACTATCAACGCTCTAGCCCAGATGCCGGACCCCTAAGTGGTAGGAACTACATTTCCCACAATGCTAGTCTCTGGGGCCTGTTTGGCGCACGCGCAATCTCCTGGACTGGTAAAGCGGACGACCACTGCCATGTCCCCATTGGCCCGGCATGTACAGTCATTGCTCCTTCGTGTCACGTGTCCAGCAACCAATCCTCTGACTGGTCAGCAAGACTTCCGGGACGCCCGGTTTTTCCTCAGCGAGCCCACTGATTTGCCGAGGCCCGGAGGAGGCGGGCCCGGGAGCCGGCTCATGGTGGGGGGTGGGGGGAAGATGGCGGAGCTGATGCTCCTCAGCGAGATCGCCGACCCGACGCGCTTCTTCACCGACAACCTGCTGAGTCCGGAGGACTGGGGTGCGCGGATTGAGGCCCCGGGGGAGGAGAGGGCTGCGGGTCGCCGCGGGCCCGAGGCACGCGGGAAGGCAGCCAAGGGTGAAAGAGGAAGGCTGGGCGGACGCCGAGCCCATCCTCTGCGGGAGCGCGCAGCGGGGCTCGCGCTTCCTGGGATACGCGATGAGGGGAGACCGTGGCCTCCCGTGGGAGCACGGGCTTGCCCCGGGTCAGGGGAGAGGGGCTGGACGCCTTAGGCTGCACGGCTGTGCGAGTGGGCGGGCGGTGGGTCTGGCCCGGCCGAGCCAATGAGGGATGGAGCCGGGACTGGCGTGCGATCCTCCTGACACGCGGGCCTCCATGCAGACAGCACCTTGTACAGTGGCCTGGATGAAGTGGCCGAGGAGCAGACACAGTTGTTTCGTTGCGTGGAGCAGGATGTCCCGGTATTGCCACCTCACATTTTCTCTTAGGACCCTTGGTGGTGGGAGGGCGACCCCAAACTTGGAGTCATCATCACCGAGCCACAGAGCTCATCTGGGGGGGGGGGTCACCCCTGCTCTTGTTAAATCCGAAAATTTCGAGGAGAAAGACCAGTTTCAGCAGTCCAGTGGCTTTATTTTAGAGTCGCACCCGGGACTGGCCAGCTAAGTCGAGATTTTAGAGAACAGCCCCTTCTGGCCTTTTGGGGTTCTTCTTCTGTGGTACAGATAAAAGATTGACAGCTCTGTGTTTACAAGGGCGAGAGAATAGGCTGATGGTAAAATACAGTCAAGGCGGAAGACAAGCATTTTTGTAAACCTTGGGCTCTTGACACAGTGGCCTTCTTAATTTGTAAGCTGTGTTGATCTTGTTTCCGTGTCACGCTTTCTCACCTTCCTGCCCTCTAATATGCCCCCACCGCTTAGTTTGACAGCAGCTCTCTGGATGTGGGGATGGATGTCAGCCCCCCTGAGCCTCCCTGGGACGCTCTACCCATCTTCCCAGGTAAGATACCCTTAGGATTTCCCTCATCTTTCCAAACGCCCTTCCCTTCCTGCTGCTTCCCAGAAACTAACATCCCTGCCTGCTCCTCCCTGTGATCCCTGGTGTGTATTATCTGTCCTGACTCTCCTGCCTCACCTCAACACCACTCTACTAGGCTCTGCCCCTCGGTTATTTATTTCCACAACGTTTGGGCAAGCAAGACATCGTCGCAGCACCAAGCCTCATCCCCAGACTTCCCTGTTTATATCCGAATTATTTTTCTCCCTCCAGATCTTCAGGTGAAGTCTGAGCCGTCCTCACCCTGCTCCTCTTCCTCCCTCAGCTCAGAATCCTCACATCTCTCCACAGAGCCCTCCAGCCAGGTGAGAGCCATCGCCCCTCTGGCTCTCCGTGGCCCCCCTCCTAGGTGGTGAGGTACCGTTTTCTGTGCTGAGTCATGAGGTGGGTGGTAGTCTCTTCTTAGTCACTGTCCCCTCGCTCTCTGCCCTTCCAGTCTGGTTGCAGAAGGGAAGGCGGGGCCTTTTGAATGTGCAGAGACGGTAGAGGCAAGAGAAGGGCTTGGGGAAACGGTTGATAATGGCTGAGACTTCACAAATTGTTCTTGCCCAGACTGCCCACTATAATGTGATATTTGAGATCTTGAGAAGAAAATAGAACAAAGACCCTGGGCCAGCCTAGGTAGTGTGTCGGACCGCTTAGAGCAGGGTGCATTTATTTGGCGGGCTGTAAGCTCGGGGGCTTCCTTCTTACTCTCGTGGTTTCTTCCCTTCGTTCCTCCTGCCTCCCTGCTCCACCCTGACCCTCACAGGTCCCTGGAGTGGGGGAGGTGCTACCCGTGAAGATGGAGTCCCTGGCGCCCCCCCTCTGCCTGCTGGGAGATGATCCGGCTTCCCCCTTTGAGACAGTCCAGATCACTGTGGGCTCCCCCTCTGAGGATCTCACAGGTAAGCACTGTGCATGTGGTGCACCCCTTGAATCCCAGCACTCGGGAGGCAGAGGCCAAGGTACAAAAGGGGACAGTCTCAAAAAATGAGAAGGAAGCGAAACCAGAGCACCGAACGAAAGTGAGGACTCAAAAAGTGCCGTCCCACAAGTGGGAGGCGTGCTGGCCTGGTCTACGGACTGAGTTCCAGGACAGCCAGGGCTGCACAGAGAAACCCTGTGGTGAAAAGTGAAAACACACACACACACACACACACACACACACACAAAAGAAACAAACCAAAAATAAAAAGATAAAAACCTGCCAGAGGGGAGGCGGGTGGAGAAACAGCTCAGGGGTTACAGCACTCACTGGCTGCTCTTCCAGAGGACCCAGGAGCGATTGCTGGTGCCACATGGTGGCACACAACCGTCTGTACCTCTAATTCAGGGGGAGCCGAGGTCATCTTCTGGCCTTGTTTACTTGCAAATGCACATGGAATACAGATCTTAAGAGCTGGACAGGGGGCTGGAGAGATGGCTCAGCAGTTAAGAGCACTGTCTGCTCTTCCAGAGGTCCTGAGTTCAATTCCCAGCAACCACATGGTGGCTCACAACCATCTGTAATGGGATCCGATGCCCTCTTCTGGTATGTCTGAAGACAGATACACTGTACTCACATACATAAAATAAATACATCTTTTTAAAAAAAAGAGCCGGATAGGAGTGTGAGCCCTGTGGTTGCCGAGCCTGCCCTCGCCCTCGCTCTGGAGTCTCCCGCAGCGGCTAGGCTCTGAGAGAGAAAGCAGAACCAAAACGCAAGGGGAGAAAGCGGCTTTGTGTGAGAAGTTAGGGAAGCTGCTAGGTGGGAAGGAAGGCGGAGGTGGGAGGGGCCTTAGCTTACTGTCTCTCCTGGGGCGCCTGCAGTACTGCATCCAGGTAAAAGGAGAACTAACCCTGGTTTTATCTACCAGCCAGCTGCTGCCTCTTTTTAGGATTTATTTCATGCGTATGGGTATTTTTGCCCGCATATGCACCATGTGTGCACCCGATCCCTCCAGAGATCAGGAGAGGTCATCGGATCCCCCGGAGTTACTGACAGCTGTTAGCAACCATGACGACGACTCTCCCAGAGTCTTTTGCAAGAGCAGCGAGTTTTTTCTGTCTACCACTGAGCATCTCCTCAGCCCCTGATAGCCAGCACTTGTGTCTTCTTTCTGCCCCTCCCCATTCAGATATCCAGACCAAGCTAGAACCCGCTTCTCCATCTTCTTCTGTCAACTCGGAGGCCTCACTGCTGTCAGCAGACTCTCCCAGCCAGGTGACACGCCTCCTCTCCTGTACAGCCCAGCATCCTTCTGAGGGGCATGGGAAGCTTTCCCTTGACCTCCTGCTCCATACCGACACTCCCAACTAACATGTCTGGACTGCCCTGCACAGGCTTTTCTAGGAGAGGAGGTTCTGGAAGTGAAGACAGAGTCTCCGTCCCCTCCAGGATGTCTCCTGTGGGATGTCCCAGCCTCTTCACTTGGAGCTGTCCAGATCAGCATGGGTCCATCCCCCGATAGTTCCTCAGGTAACGGGGCCTCCTGACTCCCGGGGTCCCTGTGAGAAGAGGCCTCACAGTGTTGCAATCCCTTCCTTTCCCTTCCCTTCCTTCAGGGAAAGCTCCAGCCACTCGGAAACCTCCACTGCAGCCCAAGCCTGTGGTGCTAACCACAGTTCCGGTGCCACCTAGAGCTGGGCCCCCCAGCACTACTGTCCTCCTGCAACCCCTGGTCCAGCAGCCTGCAGGTGAGGAAGCTGGAGAGGGGCTCACTGCCCCCGAGGTCCCCGAGCCTGCAATGCTTGGGCGTGAGTTTGGATGTAGGGGTCCTGACACACCCACTGACTTCCTCCTGCTCACCTTCCCAGTGTCCCCAGTGGTCCTCATCCAAGGTGCTATTCGAGTCCAGCCTGAAGGGCCAGCTCCCGCAGCTCCACGGCCCGAGAG
Organism: Grammomys surdaster; assembly: GCF_004785775.1. Classification (NCBI taxonomy): domain Eukaryota; kingdom Metazoa; phylum Chordata; class Mammalia; order Rodentia; family Muridae; genus Grammomys; species Grammomys surdaster. The sequence continues at coordinate 17,049 of NW_021604738.1, read as the reverse complement.
GAAGAGCATTGTTCCAGCCCCTATGCCAGGGAACTCCTGCCCGCCTGAAGTGGATGTATGTGCTGGGGACGGTAGGCAGGCGGGCGCTGTCACAGGAGGGCAGAGAGTAGTCTGTCCTGGAGGCAGAGCGTGGAGAAGGGAGCCCAGCATCCAGCAGTGTGCAGGATGGAAGGCTGCGGGTGTGGGTGTGTGGGATTACAGCATGTGGAGGGGGCATCACACTTGGTTGTAGGCTCAGCACACGCTGGTTTCCCAGTGGGAAGGCAGGTCAAGTCTTCTTACCTGCAGCCCGTTGACTTTGGGCTTGGAACAAGAGTTTGGGAAGAAAGTCCTAAGGAGAAGATTAGCCAGCACTGTGGTCCTGCAGTCTCACTTGTCCCACACATGAGGACCAGGAGGGCCCTTTCCCTGTCACGGAGGCAGGAGAGTGGCCGTGAGCTGTGGGTAATGCATCCCCGAGGCTGGGGCGTGTCTCTCTAACTCCTCTGCCTCCTCGCCCTGGCCGGTGCCAGGCAAAGCTGCTGAAGCGGCAGCAGCGGATGATCAAGAACAGGGAGTCGGCCTGTCAGTCCCGCCGCAAGAAGAAGGAGTACCTGCAGGGCCTGGAGGCCAGGCTGCAGGCCGTGCTGGCCGACAACCAGCAGCTGCGCAGGGAGAACGCTGCCCTCCGGCGGCGGCTCGAGGCCCTGCTGGCCGAGGTTGGCCCACTCTACCCTTGGAGAGGGGCGGGAACACAGGCCCTGGACCGCACTCACCTCTGGTGTCTTCCTCTGCAGAACAGCGAGCTCAGGCTGGGGTCTGGGAACAGGAAGGTTGTCTGCATCATGGTCTTCCTTCTCTTCATCGCCTTCAACTTCGGGCCTGTGAGGTGAGCCCCTCAACACGTCCCTGCAGCTCCGAGTGGAGCCCAGCCTCACAGCTGCCCAGCTGCCTGCTCGGCCCGGGCAGTGTACACAAGCGTTTGCGGCCCCCTCAGCCCTGATGCTGTCTCCAGCAGCCATTGCTGTTGTACTGTTGCCCTTGGTTCGTCGTGGGTGGTGGCGGTGTTAATGAGATGTGACCCGGGGATTGCCTCAGTCGGTCAAGTGCTTGGCATACCAGCATGGGGACATAAGTTTGACCCCTGAACCCACAGTTTGAAAAAAGCCGGATGTGGTAGCATGGACAGAAATGGAAAGACAGAGCCAGGCAGATCCCCAGGGCTCACTGGCCTTTGGTGGGCAACAGGCTTCTGAGAGACAGTGTCTCAAAAATAAAGTAAAAAGGCGGGTTGTGCTGAGCAGTGACTTCTGTATGCACACGTACATATGTCTACACATGTATAACATATCAGTGCACACGTGTGTGTATATATATGCGTACATACATACACACAAACCCCTGCTCCCGACATACCCGTGCAAGTGGCTGACAGGCTCACTGGCTGCTAGGTATCAGAGTACTCGTTCTCCTTTCCTGTTTCCTGGGCCTGTGAGACTGGCATCCTCTCTACTCCCTGCTCACTGAAGGGAGACACAGCCATGCAGAACAGGTTGTGCCTGCCTCAGTCCACAGTCCTGACTTGCACTAGACAGCTGAGAAAGCCGGCATGCTTCACCTTCCTGCCTTCCTGCCCACAGCATCAGCGAGCCGCCTCCAGCTCCCATCTCTCCACGGATGAGCAGGGAGGAAGCTCGACCCCAGAGACACCTGCTGGGGTTCTCAGAGCCAGGGCCAGCTCAGGGCATTGAACACCTCCAGGAAGCTGCTCAGGGCCCCAAGGAACAGCAGCCCAGCCCTGCAGGCAGGCCCAGCTTCAGGTGAGAAACAGAAGGCCCCTTCCCTAACATAAGGTGAAGTCTTCTAGAGCCTGCCTGGCGTGGCGTAGAGCCAAGGTTTCTCTTAGCCCAGGGGCTCTGATGGTGCCCTGTGCTGGCCAGTCTCCAGTCACCGCCTCCTCTGCTTCATTGCAGAAACCTGTCGGCCTTCCCTGGTGGGGCCAAGGAGCTGCTGCTGAGAGACCTGGACCAGCTCTTCCTCTCCTCTGACTGCCGCCATTTCAACCGGACTGAGTCTCTGAGGTGTGCACAGTCTGTCCTTGAAGCTCCCACAGACAACCCAGCTGTCCTTCTGCATGGAAAGGCCAGCTCCCCTCCTCTCAGGCCGGCTTGTGGGTACGGAGCGTACGTTTTAGCCCTCCCTAGAGGTGGTGGTCTGTCTTCCTAGGCTTGCTGATGAGCTGAGTGGCTGGGTCCAACGTCACCAGAGAGGTCGGCGGAAGGTACCTCACAGGGCCCAGGAGAGACAGGTAGGAGCCAATGGGCAGGCCAAGGAAGGTGAGAGGAAGACAGAACTAGTGTCCTGGGGATTTCAGGCTGACATCTTGTAAAGATTTCAGGGGTTCTTGGGGGACATGGAGGAGTTGGGTGTGAGATGGCACCAGCTTCCAGGGACCGCCTGTCTCTTTCCCTTTACCCTCTTCAAATCTTTAGATACTTCTCCTTCCAGAAGTCTCAGCTTCGGAAGAAGTCTCCTCCAGTGAAACCAGTCCCCACCCAACCTCCAGGACCCTCTGAAAGGTAAATGTTGGGTAAGCACTTCTAAGTGAGGTCGCTAGAAAGAGCTGCACCCAGGAAGTCACTGCCGCTGTTCTGGAGGAATATGCTGTCCTCTCGGCCCCGCTTCTAAGTCTGCCCTCACCTTCCTAGGGACCCTGTGGGCCAGCTGCAGCTCTACCGCCACCCAGGCCGCTCACAGCCAGAGTTTCTAGATGCAATTGACCGGAGGGAAGATACCTTCTATGTCGTCTCCTTCCGAAGGGTGAGCTCCCTCTGTCCTGTCGTGTGCCTGTCACCCTGGGTCCCAGTCATATTCTGGTGGGAGGTTAAAGAATAGAGTGGGGAACCTGTCGAGTGTCTTCCACTGCCCCCAGCATGGCCCTTCTGCTCCCAGGACCACTTGCTGCTCCCAGCCATTAGCCACAACAAGACGTCCAGGCCCAAGATGTCGCTGGTGATGCCAGCCATGGCCCCCAATGGTAATTCTTCCCTCTGGTTATGGGGAGGGCTCTGAAATCTAAAACTGAGGAAGGAGGGAGTTCTCGAAGAGATCCAGCAGGGGGCGCTGAGGGAGAAGGTGCGAGGAGGGGCTGTCCAGATTGCTGAGGCTCTGAGAGGCTTGGAACCAAGGGGAAGATAAAGTTGGGAGACACGGGCCTGACATTGAGCATTGAGGCCGTGAGTCTGAGGTGGGAGTCTGGGTTACATGGTGAGACTCGTTCTCAACCAGACCGAAAACTGCTGGGAGGTGGGCTGCAGCCTGCGGGGCTCTCGCTTGGCCTTTCTTTCTTGACACCCTCTCCTTTGTGCCCCTTACCCGTCGCTTACTTTCCTACACCATCCCTGTGCCCGCCTCACTCCGCCTGTGGGCTGCCTCTGCCCTCCTCTTCACAACTCTCTAACCGTCTTTCTCATCTCGCCCCCCCGCTGTCCGCCTCTCCTTGTCACAGAGACCGTTTCGGGCCGGGGCCCCCCAGGGGACTATGAGGAGATGATGCAGATTGAATGTGAGGTCATGGACACCAGGGTGATCCACATCAAGACGTCCACGGTGCCCCCCTCGCTCCGCAAGCAGCCGCCCCCGCCCCCCGGCAATACCACAGGTGGCCCCTTGCCAGGCTCCGCAGCCAGCCCCACCCATCAGGCCTCCCAGCCCCTCTACCTCAATCACCCTTGACTTTTTCTGCTCACATTGACTTAGAACCGGGTTGGGGAACCTGATGCTGGGGCTCGGGGCAATTGGTGAAGGAAGGCGGGGTGTGGGGATTAAGCACTTAGTGGGACTAGGGTGGGGGTTCACCTCTCTTCTCAGTCTTTCCAGAATATAGGGCTCCTCTCGCTCCTGCACCCCTAGGCCTCTTTCCCCAAGGGTACTGTGTGAGGTGGCTCAGTGCCCTTTCCGCTCTCTGCTTTATCTGTTCAGGAGTAAAGGTGGAACTCGGTCCCCAGGTGGGACAAGGGATGCCGTGGGTGGCAGAAGTTGTTTATGTGTGTGGATATCTTTTTTATTATTATTAAATAAACAACTCAGAGGGACATAAAGGAATGGAACACCTTCCTATTGTGTGACTTGTATAGGGCCACCATCAAAGGACCCAGCACTGAAGGTGGCACGGCGGGTGTGACAGAGCCAGACCTCATGTCACCCCCTCACCCCACCGCCCCACCCCTGCAACTCCAGGGCATGTCTGTTTGGCTGTCTGTGGCGTGACAGCAGATAGCACAGATCACCAGAATGTGTCTGAGTAAACAGGAAGGATGGCCCCACGCCCTTCAGGGTGCACAGCCGCCCCAGTCCTTGCCGTGAAGCAGGTCCCCCCTTGCTTTCCAGGATGAGCTGTCCACACAAACAACAGGCGTGGGGGCCAGAAGGCTCAGAGCCCAGGAAGGCGGGGTTACAGTGGAGGGGCTAGTAGGGAGAAAAAGAAGAGGGCACCGAATGGGACATCATCTTGGCCCTGAACTGAAGAAGACAGACCTGAGGGAGGTCCAGATGGATGGAGACAGTGGGTCAGACAGTAAGGGCTGTGTGCTCTGAGTGGGAGGAAAAGGACCAGGTCCAGATGAGGGCCCCAGTCTGCCTGACTGCTGGGTCCCCAGCAGTCGCTCCCATTGCAGCCTTAGGCCTGACCCTACAGGAGTGGCCTGGGTCAGCTGGAGGGTGTGAGCAGGCCCTGGGCTCTGGGCCCAGATGACTGGACAGGGGCTGCCTGGCTCTAAGCCCAGCCCTGAAGGAGGGAGGAAGAGCCTCACGTGTCCAGCCAGGCTTTCCCTCCTCCCTTTCCCCACCCCTACTGTGTTTGGGGTGAAAACAGACCAGGGAACTATGGCAACCTGGAACTAGGGCTCCCAGGAACTCAGCCTCTCCTCCCTCCAGGGGGCAGCTCTGGTCCTCAGCCACTTCCTGTCCCAGGATCCATGAGCACCTTATCCAGGGAGTGAGGGAAGCAGATGGCCCGGTCCTGGGTACTTCATGGCCCTGTATTAGCCATGTCCTTAAACACCATGGGCTCGCCCTCTGTAAGGTGTGACCGCCTCCCTACTCTTGCGGGTGGTACTGTGAAACTTGGTGCTTGGGCAGGACTCTTAGGCACTGCTTCCGTCCTGGATCTGCTTCAAGTTGTACCTGTCACTTACCTGACCCATTAGGGAAGGTGCTTGAAGGGCTGGGACCCCACACTGAGGGCTCTGGGATGGTCCTTCTGGACTCCTTCTGAGTGGTGGAAGATGGGCCCTCAGACAGGTCTTGGTTGGAGGAGTGGCACTGTGGGGGCCGAGGAGAGACAGAGATGGATTGCAGGGTACCAGGTGAAAATGGGCTCTGCTGCTGTCCTGCAGGCCAGTACAAGCGTCGTCCTGTCCACTGCACTCTCCAGTGTCACCTCAGCGTGCCAGGCCACCGTCAGCCTGGCACCTAAGCAGCCCTTTCCTGCCCTAGGCCCACTGCTTCCTGGTCGGCTCTAGGCTTCTGGTTGGAGTCTTCACTCTGCCGTCCTGCCCTGCTCTCTCTGAGCTTCTCCCTTGCCTTCACCCTCTGCCCACCACTCTGTCCTGCTTAGTTCTCTCTCTGCTCCTTCACAGTCTCCCCTTCCCCTGCCTCGCCGTGTTCTGATCCTCGGTCTTCACATCTCTTCCCTCTGGCCCTGTGTGGTGGTCTCACTCTGCCCTGTCCTCTCTCCTGCCCACTCCACGGTTGCTCAGACCTCCTCACCCTGTCCTACTACCTCCTCTCTCCCCCTCCGTGCTCCCTTCCCTCTCTACGCCTCACTCCAAGCTCAGTCCTCTCCCTGGCTGTGGGGGCCAGGACTGGGGAGCCCAATGTTTGCCTCATCATTCTGCTATGGCTTCTGGATACAGCACATCTGGATCCCGGGGCCCAGATGTGTGGTTGCCACAGCGACCTCAGTCCCTCTGGTAAATACAGGCGCCCACCCGCTCCAGAGCGGAGAACAAAACAATTGTGTGACTTTCTTTTGTCACGAGATAGAAATGTCCTCCCTCCTCCTCCCTCCCGTCTCCCCACACCCATGTCTCCAGGCTGAGAGTTTGAAGGCCCCAGACCCTTCTTGCCTGCCGGGATGTCTGAACCCTCTACCCTTGTACTTCCATCTTCTCAAGCTCTTTCCTTCCCAGGTTCCCCATCCTTACCCCGCTTCACCGAGCTCTCCACCTTGCCTGTTGGCCACCCCCCACCCCGTCTTAGACAGTATCTTGTCTACACAGTTACAGGGCAAAAGGAGACATTTCAGAAGTCCAAGTTCTTTGCCATTTCTTCTCAAAACTTTTGAAGAAGCCACTTCCTTCTCCTTCCCAGAGCTACTGCTCAAGGAATGAGAATAGGCTCTGGAATAGGCTGCCTACTCCCCCGCCAGCCAAGCTGAACAGCACCCATAAGCCCTGTCTCCTCACTGAAGGATGAAGGGCAGCCACATACAGAAGCCAGGTCCTATTTCCTGCCCTTGCTTCTCTGGGACACTTTCTCGGCTCAGTCTCTGGCCTCTCTTCACTCCCTACTGTGCTTTTAGGCCCTGCCCTCAGTTGCCCTTACCCTTCTTGGTCATGTTCTCTCTCCCTTTCCTCTTCTCTGTCTTTGAACTTGAAGGGTCATTCAAGGATACGGTGCTCAGAGCCAGCGACCCCTAGACTAAGGAGCCTGGGAACAGCCAGCACACATATGGTTCTGGACAGTGCTGTGACCTTGCTGCCCCCTGGACACCTCATTGAAGCCACTTCAGCTCCTTTCTTTCCTGCCCCCTCCCCTAGTACCCATGGAATAGTTGACTGTGGGGAGGGTGCTATTTCTGCTTCAGCATTCTGTCCCCTGGGGAGGTATTTTACTGCTGGTCCATCAGGACTAATGGAGATTTCCCTTTTTTCCCACCTTCTCTGCACTCTTTCTCCCTTTCCTCCCTCCTCCTCATGGTGATCCCCCAGCCCCAGAACTTAAGCTGCACCTCTTTCTATCCCTTCCAGTAATTGGCTATCAACAGTTTTGTTTAACTAATAATTTTAACTTGAGGGGCAAGGTTTCTACAGCATCATTCAGTGTATGTGAGGATCTCCTCATGGAGGCAGCTATGAGGAGGTCACTGTTTAGCATTTGAATACATAGCAGCACCAGACCAACCCCCTCCCCCCCCAGATTTCCATTTTTCTCTATGTAAAAAGTCTCTTTCTCTTACAATAATAAGCAACATATAGTAAGAACAATTATGAAACAGTTATGTTTATCCCTGATTGGTTAATAAAGATGCCTAGGGCCTGGGCTGGGCAGAAGAGCAGATGGGGTTGGAGGGGATGGGTAGGGGGAAGGTTCCCAGGCTTGGAGTATCAGGCAGTACTCAGGAGGAAATCGAGGAGGACGAAGAAGGAGGCTGCCGTGGGGTAGGCGGATTGTGAGTTCACGGCCACAAAAGCTGGCCTGGTGCAGTGGGAGTGGCCCAGGTGGGGCCTGTCACGTGATATCTAGGGGTCACCACAGGGAAGTAGACACAGCAGCATACAGGGTTGATAACTGCTCGGCTTTAGTGCTTTTAAGCTTTTTATAAATCTAAAGGTTTCTGTGTCTTATTTGTGATCTGTATGCTCTAAGTGTGTGTGTGGGGGTAGAAACCCCTAATAAATATTTAAAGGGGTTTTAACAATCTTCTGATTGGTGTCCTTCATTCCTGACAGTGAAGCCAGGCATGGTTTGCTACTCTTCTGGACATGGAAAAAATAGGATTTCTCAGGAGCCTGGGGTCCAGGAGGAAACTGTTCTAGACAAACAGGATTTCACACTTGCTACTGTGTCAGCACCCAGTCCCTTCCCAGATGTCTTGAGCTAGAGCCCTGCATTCCTGTGTGGAGACCCCAGCATCTAGCCCTCAAGCCATCTGTCTGGCTCTGGATTCAGTTGACTTCCCTGGCCACCCTACAGAGCCAACTGTATTTAATGGCGGCCCTACTTCCTGAATAACGAAGCCATGGGACGGGATGAAGGGAAGACAGAGATATGTCAGCGAGCACACTCCGAAACACTGGGTTATCAAAAGCCACACTGACACCTGTTCTCCCCGCAACGGAATGTAGCTTGAAGATCCCCTCAATTTCCTGGGAGACCTGAAGGAGCCGTCACCTGCTCATGGTTCTGGGGGACTCTGGCCAAGGCAGAGGAAGGAAGCTAAGTCCAGCTCTATCCCAGATGCTGACTTCATCTTCCCCATCAAAGCCAGGAAAAAAAAAAAAAAAACCCAGCCACACACCCAGACACACGGGTACACCCATGAGGGAGGTCATGCGTGCTGCTGGTCTCAGCCACATGGTGCTGGTGACAGTGGCCGCGGTCACATGCCATGCCAGCCTGCTTCCTCTCAGGCACACCTGTGACAGGAGATGTGACCTGTGATACAGACACCTGTGCCACAACACGCACACGGCGCTAGATACATGTGGGCCCTTCACCGTTGCCTGACTTGGCTAAGGTGTGTGCGTCCACCTTAAGGCTACGGCCACAGTGGAGTAGAGATGACTCTGTCCTCAGTGTGGAGCCCCAGTGGGAGTTGGCTTTCCCTCACTCAGTCAGTCTCCAGAGGCAGATGTCCTCTCAGTGCCTTGTTGGGGAAGTGCCTGGCTAAGCATCACCGTGTCCGTTGCTGCCTCTAGCTACTGGGTTACCTCAGTCACAACCTCCTGAGCTTCCAGCTTCGCTTCCTTATCTCCACTCGCCCCCTGCTACTTTCCCAAGCTGTATGTCCTGGTGTTCAGCCAAGACTCTGCCCAGCCAGTGCCCAAGTCTCACTCGCTGTTTCTCTAGGAATTTGCTGAGTTGGGAGAACAGAACAGGGCAGAGATCTGAGCTGATGATCAGAGAGAGGGGCTGGGCAGAACGGGCAGCGACCGGCCACTCGAGCCTAAGCAAGAAAAAGCAGAGGAAGGGCCAGTGAGGAGGGCGAGGAGCTCCAGGAGTGACCTCACGTTGGAGAGGTTTGAGCTTGAGTGTGTGGGTTGCCTCCTCGTTTCTACCTCCGCTCCCTGCACGGGCACGGCACAATCATAGGCGAGTTTAGGGATGAGGAACGGGACACCGAGCAACACATGGGGGAAAACCCAAGTTGTAGCAGCAACTAGGAGGTAGTGGAGGGGGGGCTTGGTGAAAAGAGGGATGGAGACCGGCCCTGAGGAACGGTGCTGATGGAAAGGAGAAAATGGGTTAACAGAAGGGGCCAAAGGCAGGGAAGAGGATGGGCAGAGAATGTCAGGTTGCTCAGAATTTAGGATGGGAGGTTAAAGTGAAATAGGCCAAGAATATGGGGGACATAAAATAAGAGGCAGAGGGGTGAGATGAAGGTATGGGGGGACACTCTGGTCTTAGACAGGGAGGGGCTGGTGGGAGGGGCTGGAGGGGTGAGAAGACCTGCCCTATCTCCGCTCCCCTCCCTGACCTCACACTGGTCCTCCCCTTCTCCTCCCCCTGCTTGCTCTCTGCCTTGCTGTCGAGGCTGTGAGATCAACAGTCCTGGCAGTGGCTCCCAGAGCCTCTGCTGCAAGGGACCAGTGAAGGATTCCCCCTTCCGCCCCCCCAAGAGTCCAGGGCTGCCAAGGGGTGCTTACCCCGCCTGAGACGCTTCCCTTATTGGGGTTGGGACTGTGCAGGTTCAGAGGTATAGCAGCCAGCGCAAGCCACCAGGCTCTCCAGGTAAGTGGCAGAGCTCTGGGCAAACCAGAGAAGGGAGAAGTGGAGGATTTCTCTTCTGAGCCGCTCCACAGTTGAACATGTGGCCAGAGTGCCTTCCAGGACTCTCTGCTCAGGACAGAGAAAATACAAGTAGACCCTGGAGGTGTGTCCAGGGGAAGGCAGTGTGTGGTGTGTGTTGCATGCACCAAGGTTTGGAGGGGATGCCGGTAGCTGAGAGGGTTTGGAGAGGAACTGTGGGACCCCAGGAGTTAGGTAGGCACCGCTGATCAAGAGGTGTTGGGGCTGCACGGAATCTGGCCTGAGCTGTCCAGCTGCACGCTGCGGGAAGCACTGTAGATTTTGAGTGCTGAGGCTGCAGCTGCTGAACCTGGTACCAGGATGGGGCAGAGGAAGCTGTTTCCGCATCCTAGATGGGGCTTCTTCGGCTAACTGCAGGGTCTAGCAAGGTCCGGGGAGGCACGGGGCTTTCAGAGGTGCTGAAATGAAACCCAGTGAGGACTTAGGGACTGGGAAGGGCTCAGAGCTTGCAGAGACGATCCCATAACTTGTTCTTGGCGAAGGCTGTGCACCCATGACTCACGGTTCAGTGGGCCTACGGAGGCTGACTGATGTCCCCACAGGGCACAGGGCTGTGTCTTCATTCGGTCCCCCTTCCAGGCTCCCCGCTTCTGTGCGCCTGAATCTTCCCACCCACTCCCCAATACACGTGACAGGCCTCGGGTGGGGCGGGCGGGGCCTCTTATCTCGCCTGGAAAGAATTTAACGGCTTAGAAACAACTGGAAGCGGAACTGAGGGGGGCTACTGGGAAGCGGGCGAGCGACCAGGAAACAGACTCCGCTGCAGCCCCGCCCCTGCTTCCCGGATCTCAGCCCCTTCCCGCTCTCCCTGGCTGCTTCCAACCCCTGGAGACCTAGCACCTCCATTAGTCAAACTTTCTTCCTCTCAAGCCCTGGCCTCTGGTGCAGGACCAGAACCCATCTTCCTTTCAGTCACTGAGGATCCAGAAATCCTTTCTCTTAATTTTCCTATCCCCATGGCCCATGTGCTTTCTCCCCAAAATAAGAGACACCGGGATTCCCCCAGCTCCTTCTCTCTGGCATCCATCCTCTCAATGTCTTTCAGCCCAGTATCTGAGACTCCCCATTTTCTCATGCCTCCACCTCTCATTGCCAGACTTTGCTGGGAGTGGAATGGCAGGAGAGCCAGGTATGACACTGGAATGGAACTGGACCCCATCTCTGGAACACCTTTCATAGACGTGTGTTCCTTTCCCACCCGGTAGGACAGATCGATGGTCCCCAGTGAGTAAAGTGTCAAAGTTGGCCCCACGCTGAATACCAAGGATGCTGAGTCACACTTTGGGAAGATGCCCCCACCCTACCAGCCCTCAAAGCATGGGAAGATGCCAAGAGGGTGAGGCTAGCCCCTCAACATACTTCAGAGAGTCATAGTGGGAGACACACACCCAATTCTTTGTTTGCCCAGTGCCAAGAGAAGGGTCAAATTTTTCCAAGTGTTGGGAAGGGAAACAGGAAAGACACCGATGGCAACAAGAGAGAGGAGGGGAAGGGCCTGGGAAAGAGGCTCTGGGGCGTGGTCTACGGGGCCACACCTGTCTTCTAAACCAAACTGGATGAAGCCAATGAGGTTTCTGTACTTTTCCCTGCTTCAGAGAGTCCTATCACCTCCATGAGAGAGAAGATCCAGTTGTTCGTAAGACACTGGGCAACTAGACAGCCTTAGGGTGTGGAGGGAGCAGGAAGTACATACCCTCAGAGAGTGCTCCCCACTCGGAGAGCAACTCCTGTGCTGTCCACACTAACCGCTCAGTTCTCAGCTGCCCTCGCTGCTGATGTAGTCCACTTTCTTAGACATCCACCAGCGACCAGGCATGGAGCAGCCACGAGGGAAAACGGCATGACTTGGCGGCTCACACACCTGCAGAGATACCGCCTCATTCCTGTTGCTACGTGGATTTGTGCACAGGTGCACTATCTGTGTCTGCAGACACTACGGGTGGCTGTATTCGTATATGCCACATATCAGTGTGTGGGCACCCGTGTTTGGTGCAGAGATGATTATCTGGTCCCTAAGCACAGAGTGACAGGTAGGGTAGGCCAGAGACCCCTCCCAGCAATGGCTGTTCCCTCAGAGGGAAGCACAGCCCTGCCTCCAGCCATCCTGCCTGGGGCTGTCACTTCACATGGACACAGTCTGTCCCTTGTCTCTCCCACCTCTTTATTTTATGTTAGTCTTTGAGACAGGGCCTTACGCGGCCCAGACTATTCTTAAATCTGCCGTGTAGCTGAGCCTACCCTCCTGCTGACCGTTCTCCCTCTACTTCCCAAGTGCTGAGATTACAGGCATGTGTCACTGCACCTGGTTATGTGATTCTGGGGATCAAACTTAGAGCCTCCTGTATGCTAGGCAGGCACCCCAGCTACTGAGTGGCATCCTTCTGTCTCTTGATCACTAGTCATGGAGCGGCTCTGGAAATACCCTCCTCTTTGGCCCAGAGGAATCTAGGATGGGTGTCTGTTGGGAGAGGGGGAGTCACAGTCCTTCCTTCCTGGTCAGTCAGCACGCCCACCGTTCACTCTGCCTCCTGCCCTCTCAGCCTCTCTGTTCTAGAGGATCTGAGCAGCTGCCAACACGGCTCAATCCTCACCCCAGTTCAAGTCCACCCTGCCTCTTCCTGCTCCCTGTTCAAGCTTCTCTCCTGCCTCATACCTTTCTTCTCAAACTGTCTCTCCAGTTGTCTCAGGAATTCCACAAGCTCATGCACATGAAGAAAGAAGGGACCGCTGAGTCTAAATCTCATCACTTCAGTTTTTCCCCACAAAAAGTGCCTTGGCTTATAGTTCAAAGATGGACCATACAAGGCCCAGGGCTTGATCCTGGCACAATAAAAACATATATATATGTATATGTATATGTATATACGTATATACGTATATACGTATATACGTGTGTGTGTGTGTGTGTGTGTGTTTGAGTAAATATCTTCAAGGGCCAGCAAGATGGCTCAACAGGTAAAGGCTCTTGCTGCCAAGCCTGATGACCTGAGTTTGATTCCCGGAACCCACACGGTAAAAGGAGAGAACAGGCTCGCAAAAGTTGTCCTTCAATCATCATATTTTCAGAGTGGTATGTGCGTGTCCTCGTACAAAATACGTAGATGTAATCAAAATGTAAAAAGATAAAACTACCTCCCCCCTCACGTGGCCCCCCCATCTGACCTGCTGACCCCAGGCTGGTGCTCACATGCCCCCCGTCTGACCTGCTGACCCCAGGCTGGTGCTCTCCATTGCAATCCATCCCCATCCTCTTTTTGCTTTTATTTTTAGACCAATGTGGAAGACAGTGAGTTTCATATATGTGGTTATCTACGTCACTGTACTTCTCCCATGTTTGCCCGTCTATTACTCCCTCTAGCCCTTGGGCTTTTGAGGTGGGAATCTTACAGTATAGCCCAGACTGGTTTTGAATTCCTGCATCTCCCGCCCCAGCCTCCCAAGTCCTGAGACTACAGGTGTAATCTCCAAGTCCAAGCACAAAAGGAAACATTTTTAACACCCCACAAGTCCCACATCAACGCCTCTTCTGGCCACCCTCTTGAAAGAACGATACACCCCCAGCTCAAAACTGCAAGTTTATTATCCTCTCTCTTCGAACTGACATGTCTTTACTTTCTTTCTTTTAAAACAGTTTGATATAGATTCTCCCTGTGTAGCCCTGGCTGGCCTGGAACTCACTATGTAGTCACTGGCCCCCAGCTTACAGAGATCTGCCTGCACAGATGTGCACCACCATACTGGCTCAAGCCTTCTTCAGTAGATTACCCAGCACACTTCTTCTCTGTCTAGCTTTCTTTGTTTTTTGTTTGTTTTTCAAGACAGGGTTTCTCTGTATAGCCCTGGCTGTCCTGGAACTCACTCTGTAGACCAGGCTGGCTTCGAACTCTGAAATCCGCCTGCCTCTGCCTCCCAAGTGCTGGGATTAAAGGCGTGCGCCACCACTGCCCGGCTCTGTCTATCTTTCTTAATTGATTAAGAGACATCCACAGCATCACACTTAATAGTACATGAGCTGTAGTTCATGTGGTGCAAATAAACCACAGTTAATTCAATGAATCTGCTGATATGTGACACCTTGGTAGTCCCACAGGGGCTGTTGTGGCCAGTTCTGCTATCTTGTTAAATTTCTATGAGTCACGGTAGGCTCATCAGCTCTGTATATGTCCAGCTTATTCCACCATATATGTTCTGCCTGTTTCCCAAAAATGCTTGTACCATCTGGGCCTTCCAGCATCCTCCCCTCCTGGCTATTGACTCTTGTGTCCCAGCTACTACTCCTACTAGACTTCTAGCCCAGACACTGTCCGTGGTCCTAGCCCCGTCCTGTTCTTGACTCTGGCCTTCGTGCTAGCCCCGGGCTTAGATTGGACTTTACAATCATCATTAAAGTCAATAAATATTTACAGAGCATGTAGATGTGCTGGATGGAGCAGCCGATGAGAACAGAAATGGTAGTGAAACAAGGAGCTCCAGAGGCAAGACAGCAGACGTCTCACCCTTTGCTCACAAGACCACAAGTCGTCACAGTACAAGCCAGAACTGTATGGAGTGTGTTATGTATCCTGAGGAGGGGGGCCCAGCCTGGTCAAGAACCCTTCTCTGATATCAGATTGAAGCCAGAAGGGTGAAGAGTAAGCATGTTCCACAGAGAGGAGACTGTGTGTACAGAGGTTGGGGTTTAGTGAGGGACGTGGAGAGTGGCGTGTTTTTTTTTTTTTTTTTTTTTTTTTGCTTTTCGAGACAGGGTTTCTCTGTGTGTAGCCCTGGCTGTCCTGGAACTCACTCTGTAGACCAGGCTGGCCTCGAACTCAGAAATCCGCCTGCCTCTGCCTCCCAAGTGCTGGGTTTAAAGGCGTGTGCCACCACCTCCCGGCTGAGTGGCGTGTTTAATAGAATAACAAATGAAGTACTTAGTTGGGGGATGGGCGTTGAGATGGCTTGGTGGGTAAAGGCACCGACTGCCAAGGCTGATGACCAAGTTCAGTCCCCAGCACCCGAACAGTGGAAGGACAGATGACTGCCGTATTGGATGTCACATGCGTCAAAAATGAAAGAGGTGGCCAGCTCACTAATTTTGTGGAACATTGGGTAAGATGAAGGCAGATATCCCCTAGATTGTTGTGGGAGACCACAGTGGGAGTTGTTTGATCATTCTGAAGGTGGTGGGGGTTGCGGCATTTGTGCAGGATAGGGAAATAGGAACAGAAAATGTAGCAAAGTGTGGCGGTGGCTGGAGCCTTGTGATGCTGGACAAGGATTTGTTATCAGTCACAGGGTTTGACTTTCAGACAGTGCTCTGTGTGTGGACTGTACATATATCTACTCCACCCTCACCTGGACCAAGGTACAGGCTATCCCAGAATCTCCTTCCAGCCTGTAGTATCCGTAACTATAACCCATCTTATCTCCTAAGAGCACAACTCAGCTCTGCCTGTTCTCGCGCCCACAAGTAACGTCATCTGGAATATCATCTTTCCGCGTCTGGCTTCCTTTGCTCAGCACATGCATGGAATCCATCCGTGCCCTGTGTGGAAAAGAGGAAGGCTTTGTTTGTTTCTTTGTTTGTTTGTTTTTAATATTCTGTCTCTGCCATCATTGATACAGTCTAGTTGGGTTTCAGTAAATGTCAATAAACCTGTGAACAGCCAGTAGTGCGTGGTGGGGTGAGCCTGTCATCCCAAAATGTAGGAGGCTGAGGCAGGAGGGTCAGAAGGTTAAGATCAGCCCAGACTACATAGTAAGACCCTTTATCAAAATAACAGCAGAAAAAGGAAAGAAAAGAAAAAAACCCAACTCAGTGGATAGGAGCGACTGTTGCTCTTCCAGAGAACTCAGATTGGTTTGTTTGCTGTTGTTTAGTGAGAGATTTAGATTCTGTTTTATTTAGTTGTGTTTGTGTGTGTGTGTGTGTGTGCACAGTTGATCCCCTAGAGCTGGAGTTACGGGTGGTTGTGAGCTGCCCAGCCTAGATGCTGGGAACCTGACTCAGATCCTCTGTAAGAGCAGGGCACACTCCCAACCTCTGAGCTATCTTCCCATCCCCAGGAGTTTTTATGTATGTATACATTCATGTGCGTCCATGTATACTCGGAGGCCAGAGTTCTTCTGAATGTCTTCTTCTGTTTCTCTCCGACTTATTCTTTGAGACAGACAGGGTTTCTTTTCTTTTCTTTTCTTTTTTTTTGGGGGGGGGTTTGGTTTTTCGAGACAGTGTTTCTCTGTGTAGCCCTGGCTGTCCTGGAACTCACTCTGTAGACCAGGCCAGCCTCGAACTCTTGAACTCAGAAATCCGCCTGCCTCTGCCTCCCAAGTGGTGGGATTAAAGGTGTGCGCCACCACCACTCGGCTAGTTAGTTGCTGTTTTATCTTTACGTGTATGAGTGTTTTGCCTGAATGTCTGTGCACCACTTGTGTGCAGTACCTCCTGAGGTCAGAAGAGGGCATCAAATCCTCTGGAACTGGACTTATAGTGGGATGGGAGACATCATGTGGGTGCATCGAACTGGACCAGAGTCCCCTACAAGAGCATTTAATGCTCTGGGTCTCATTAAGAGCATTAAATGCTCTTAAGCCCTAGCCATCTCTCCAACCCCACCCTTTCTCTTTTTATTTCCATAGTATCTTAGTTGTTGATCAACTGACTACACATACACAGGTCATTTTTTGAATCCTAGTTTACTCACTCCACTGTAAGTTCCCAGTATTGTGAGCCGTGATAGTTGACAGTTCTGAGGGAGGGCTGTAGTATGGCCGCTTTAGGCTTACCCCTGACTAGTTTACAAATAAACGAGACGCAGACTGTGGATCTTTTATTTGGCTTTGACAGTTCCTAGGGGGTTTCCCCTAATCTACCGTTCTAACTACCGGTCTGGCTACCTCCCTAGCTGTACATCCCAGATACTTGCTGTTTCTCCTGGCCACGCATTCATCCTCCATCTCCCCTCATGGCGGCTTCCATCTCTCCTCTCTGGGTCTCATTTGTTTGTAAGCTAGTTGGGGATGAAACTAAAGTGATCACACTACAGAGAGGTCTGGATTTTAATGGGAGACATTTGAGCTCATAAAAAAAAAAAACATTAGAAGGTGATACGCTTGGAACCCTTTTCTTCCTGTTGGGTTGCTTCATTCATGTTTGATATGAGGGCTTGTGCCCAGTCTTATTGTAACTTATTATGCCACATTTGGTTTATATCCCTGGGATGTGTATTCTCTTCTGAGGGGAAACGGAGGAGGGGTGGAGGGAAGGGAGGCTGTGGG
>NW_021604737.1:680595-680771 GCF_004785775.1 Grammomys surdaster | reverse complement strand
ATGAAGAGGGGCCTATGAGAGAAGACTTAACTCCAGCAATGAACTGGAACACAGATGGTAGAGGGAGTGCATGGACAGGCCCAGCCCAGAAAGCACAGAACAAGCTAGATGGCTAGGACACTGAGCCCTACCATGCTGGAAAGCCCACACCCTGGGAACAAAATTCCAAGGAAATT
>NW_021604737.1:617777-680585 GCF_004785775.1 Grammomys surdaster | reverse complement strand
TTTTTTTCCTTTGAGTTTGTTTATATACTGGATTACATAGATGGATTGTCATATATTGAACCAGTCCTGAACCCCTAGGTTGAAGCCTGCTTGATCATGGTGAATGACCTTTTTTATGTATTCTTGGATTTGTTTATGAGAATTTTATTGAGTGTTTTACGTTGATGTTCATAAGCGAAATTTGTCTGGACTTTTTTTGGATGTTTTATTTATTTACATTTCAGATCTCATCCTCTTTCCCCATTTCCCCGCCCTAGAACCCACATCCCATCCCCCTCCTTTTTTTTTGTTTTTATACCATTTTAATTACATGCATGCATTAAAGTCAGTTCTAAATTTAGGGTCTAGCAATACAATAGATGCAAATATTCAAGGAACAAGTAAGACAATAAATATAATTACATGAACACTCCTGTGATCACTGTTGCTAAGAGCTTATCAGGATGACCAAAGTATCTGAGCCAACTTCCCTGTCCTAGCCCAAAGTCATTTTCATGTCTGAAGACTACTTCCTGGTTGTCTGGCGTCTAATTTCTTGAGTTCTTTGTATATATTGGATATTAGCTCTCTATCAGATGTGGGATTGGTAAAGATCTTTTCCCAATCTTTTGGTTGCCGTTTTGTCCTATTGACAGTATCCTTTGCCTTACAGAAACTTTGAAATGTTATGAGGTCCCATTTGTCAATTCTTGATCTTAGAGCATAAGCCATTGGTGTTATGTTCAGGAACTTTTCCCCTCTGCCTAGGTATTTAAGGGTCTTCCCCAACTTCCTGTGTATTAGTTTCAGTGTATCTGGTTTTATGTGAAGGTACTTTATCCACTTGGACTGGAGCTTTGTACAAAGGGATAAGAATGGATCAATTTGCATTCTTCTACATGCTGACCTCCAGTTGAACCAGCACCGTTTGTTGAAAATGCTGTCCTTTTTCCACTGGACAGTTTTAGCTCCTTTGTCAAAGATCAAGTGACCATAGATGTGTGGGTTCATTTCTGGATCTTCAATTCTATTCTATTGATCTTTCTGCCTGTCTCTGTACCAATACCATGCAGGAGTTTTTGTTATTGTTGTTGTTGTTGTTGTTGTTGTTGTTGTTGTTTTATCACTATCACTTTGTAGTACAGTTTGAGGTCAGGGATGGTGATTCCTCCAGAAGTTCTTTTATTATTGAGAATAGTTCGCCACCCTGGGTTTTTTGTTATTTCAAATGAATTTGCAAATTGTTCTTTCTATCTCTAAGAAGAATTGATTTGGAATTTTGATGGGGATTGCATTGAATCTGTAGATTGCTTTTAGCATGATGGCCATTTTTATTACATTAGTCTTACCAATCAATAAGCATAGGAGATCTTTCCATCTTCTGAGATCTTCTTCGATTTCTTTCTTCAAAGACTTGAAGTTCTTGTCATACAGACCTTTCACTTGTTTGGTTAGATTCACACCGAGGTATTTTATATTATTTCTGACTATTGTGAAGGGTGTCATTTCCCTAATTTCTTTCTCAGTCTGTTTATCCTTCCAGTAAAGGAAGGCTACTGATTTGTTTGAGTTTATTTTATATCCAGCCACTTTGCTGAAGTTGCTTATCAGATTTAAGAGATCTCTGGTGGAAGTTTTAGGATCACTTAAGTATACTATCATATCATCTGCAAATAGTAAAATTTTTACTTCTTCCTTTCCTATTTGTATCCCTTTGACCTCCTTTTGTTGTCTAATTGCTCTGGTTAGGACTTCCAGTATTATATTGAATAGGTAGGGTGAGAGTGGGCAGCTTTGACTAGTTCCTGATTTTAGTGGGGTTGCTTCAAGTTTCTCTCCATTTAGTTTGATGATGGCTACTGGCTTGCTGTATATTGCTTTTACTATGTTTAGGTATGGGCCTTGAATTCCTGATCTTTCCAAGTCTTTTACCATGAAGAGATGTTGAATTTTGTCAAATGCTTTCTCAGCATCTAGTGATATGATCATGTGGGTTTTTTTTCCTTTGAGTTTGTTTATATAGTGGATTATGTTGATGACTTTCCAAATATTGAACCATCCCTGAATTTCTGGGATAAAGCCTACTTGATCATGATGGATGACTGTTTTGATGTGTTTGTGGATTCAGTTTGCCAGAATTTTACCAAGTATTTTTGCATCGATATTCATAAGGGAGATTGGTCTGAAGTTTTCTTTCTTTGATGGGCCTTTATGTGGTTTAGGTATGAGTGTAATTGTAGCTTCATAGAACAAATTGAGTATTGTTCCTTCTGTTTCCATTTTGTCAAATAGTTTGAAGAGAATTGGTATTAGGTCTTCTTTGAAGGTCTGATAGAATTCTGCACTAAAACCATTTGATCCTGGGCTTTTTTTTTTTTTTGGTGGTGGGGAGACTGTTAATGACTGCTGTTATTTCTTTAGGGGTTATGGGACTGTTTAGATGGTTTATCTGCTCCTAATTTAATTTTCTTACCCTGTATCTGTCTAGAAAGTTGACCATTTCATCCATATTTTCCAGTTTTGTTGAATGTAGGCTTTTGTAGTAGGATCTGATGATTTTTTGAATTTCTTCAGTTTCTGTTGTTATGTCTCCCTTTTCAGTTCTGATTTTATTAATTTGGATACTGTCTCTGTGCCCTCTGGCTAGTCTTGCTAATGGTTTATCTATTCTGTTGATTTTCTCAAAGAACTAGCTCCTGGTTTTGTTGACACTTTGTATCGTTCTTTTTGTGTTTACTTGGTTGATTTCAGCCCTGAGTTTTATTACTTCCTGCTGTCTACTCCTCTTGGGTGTATTTGCTTCTTTTTGTTCTAGAGCTTTCAGATGTGCTGTCAAGTTGCTAGTGTTTGCTCTCTCGAGTTTTATTTTGTTTTTTGTTTTCTGTAGGCACTTGGAGCTATGAGTTTTCCTCTTAGCACTGCTTTCATGGAGTCCCACAAGTTTTGGTATGATGTATCCTCATTTTCATTAAATTCTAAAGTCTTTAATTTATATCTTTATTTCTTCCTTGACTGAGTCATCATTGAGTAAAGCACTGTTCAGTTTCCATGTGTATGTGGGCTTTCCATTGGTTTTGTCATTATTAAAGACCAGCCTTAGTCTGTGGTGACCTGATAAGATGCAAGGGATTATTTCAATCTTTTTGTATCTGTTGAAGCCTGTTTTGTGACCAATTATATTGTCTATTTTGGAAAGGGTACCATGAGGTGCTGAGAAAAAGTTATATTATTTTGTTTTAGGATGAAATGTTCTATAGATACCCGTTAAATCTATTTGGTTCATAACTTCCATTAATTCCACTGTGTCTCTGTTTAGTTTCTGTTTCCATGATCTGTCCACTGTTGAGAGTGGGATATTGAAGTCCCCCACTATTATTGTGTGAGGTGCAATGTGTGCTTTGAGCTTTAGTCAAGTTTCTTTTATGTATGTGGGTGCTCTTGCATTTGGCACATAGATGTTCGGAATTGAGACTTCATCTTGGTTGATTTTTTTCCTTTGATAAGTATGAAGTGTTCGTCCTTATCTTTTTTGATTACTTTTGGTTGTGAGTCGATTTTATTTGATATTAGAATGGCTACTCCAGCTTGTTTCTTGAGACCATTTGCTTGGAAAATTGTTTTCCATCCTTTTACTCTGAGGTAGTGTCTGTCTTTGTCACTGAGGTGTGTTTCCTGTATGAAGCAATATTCTGGGTCCTATTTATGTATCCAGTGTAATAGTCTATGTCTTTTTATTGGGTAATTGGGTCCATTGATGTTAAGAGATATTAAGGGAAAATGATTGTTGCTTCCTGTTATTTTTGTTATTAGAGGTGGAATTATGTTTGTGTACCTATCTTCTTTTGGGTTGTTGATTTTTCTAGGTTGTAGTTTCCCTCCTTGTGTTGTAGTTTTCCATCAATTATTCTTTGAAGTGCTGAATTTGTGGGAAGATATTGTATAAATTTAGTTTTGTCATGGAATATCTTGGTTTCTCCATCTATGGTAATTGAGAGTTTTTCTGGGTATAGTAGTCTGGGCTGGCATTTGTGTTCTCTTAAGGTCTGTATGATATAACTCCAGGATCTTCTGGCTTTTATAGTCTCTGGTGAGAAGTCTGGTGTAATTCTTAAAGGTCTGCCTTTATATGTTACTTTCCTTTTTTTCCCTTACTACTTTTAGTATTTTTCTGTTTACTGCATTTGATGTTTTGATTATTATGTGACAGTAGGAACTTCTTTTCTGGTCTAGTCTATTTGGGGTTCTGTAGGCTTCTTGTATGTTCATGGACATCTCTTTCTTTAGGTTAGAGAAGTTTTCCTCTATCATTTTGTTGAAGATGTTTACTGGCCCTTTAAGTTGGGAATCTTCACTCTCATCTATACCTATTATCCTTAGGTTTGGTCTTCTCATTGTGTCATGGATTTCCTGGATGTTTTGGGTTAGGAGCTTTTTGCATTTTGCATTTTCTTTGACAGTTGTATCAATATTTTCTATGATATCTTCTGCACATGAGATTCTCTCTTCTATCTCTTGTATTCTGTTGGTGATGCTTGCGTCTATGACTCCTGATCTCTTTCCTAGGTTTTCTATCTCCAGGGTAGTCTCCCTTTGAGATTTCTTTATTGTTTCTACTTCCATTTTTAGATCCTGGTTGGTTTTGTTTAATTCTTTCACCTGTTTGGTTGTGCTTTCTTGCACTTCTTTAAGGGATTTTTGTGTTTCCTCTTTAAGGGCTTCTACCTGTTTACCTGTGTTCTCCTGTGCTTCTTTAAGAGAGTTATTTATGTCCTTCTTAAAGTCCTCTACCATCATCATGAGAAGGGATTTTAAATCTGAATCCTGCTTTTCCAGTGTGATGGGGTCTCCAGGACTTGCTATGGTAGGAGACTTGGGTTCTGATGATGCCAGGTAACTTTGGTTTCTGTTGCTTATATTTTTGTGCTTGCCTTTTGCCATCTGGTTAACTCTAGTGCTACCTGCACTTACTGTCTTTAACTGGAGACTCTCTTTCAAGTTATCTGGCTTTTGTCAGAACTTCTCAGAGTTCAGATGCCTCTGCGATCCTGTGATCCTGAGCTCCTGGGTGGAAGAACTGCTTGGGACTCAGGCCACCTCTGGGATCCTGAAATCCTGCTGCCCTGAGTGCGTTTGTTCCTCTATGATGGCTCAGGATATGGTGTCTTCATGGGAGCAGACCAGCTAGGTGTCTGCTCTAGCCAAAAGGACCAAGCAAGGGGCAGAAGGGAAGTGGTATTCCCTGTTTTTCATTTTTATTTTTAGTTTTTTTTTATTCTTTAGTCTGTTTTTACAGTCCAGTGGTTATTCCTTCCTTCTGGTTTGCCCTCTGTTCCCCATCTCATACCTCCTCCACAGTCTCTAAGAGAATGTCCCCAACCCTCACCGCACCCCAACAGTCCTCTCCACTTTCTAAGGCCTCATGTCCTTTGAGGGTTAGGCGCATCTTGTCTCACTGAGGCCAGATCTAGCAGTCCTTTGCTATATATCTGTCAGGGGCCTCATATCAGCTGGTTTATGCTGTCCTGTTGGTGGCTCAATGTCTGATAGATCTCAGGGATCCAGGTTAATTGAGTCTGCTGGTCTACCTATGGGTCCACCATTCTCCTCAGCTTCTTCTAGCTTTTCCCTAATTCAGCCACAGGGGTCCTCAGCTTCTGTCCATTGGTTGGATGTAAATATCTGCATAGGACTCTTTCAATTGCTTGTTGGGCCTCTCACAGGGCAGTATTTTTAGATAGGGACAATTCTGGGTCAAAGGTTTTGACTTTGCAATGGCAGTCCCTCCCTGTCTCCCTGCTGGAGGTGGGCTCTATAAGTTCCCTCTCCCTACTGTCGGGCATTTCATCTAAGGACTCCCTTTGAGTCCTGAGAGTCAATCAACTTCCAAGTCTCTGGTACTTTCTATAGGGTCCCTCCAACTCCTACCTCCTATGTTTTCTGTTTCCATTTTTTCCTGCTGGTCCTCGGGGCTTTAGTCCCATTCCCCTGACCTGTAATACCTGATCTTGGTCCCCCTTTCCCCTCCCTGTCATTTCTCCCACCCAGGTTCCTCTCTTCCACTGTCCCCCATGATTGCTTTCTTCTCCCTCCAAAGTGGTATTGAAGCATCCTCACTTGGGAACTTAGGCTGCTTAACCTTCTTGAGTTCTGAGAATTCTATCCTTACTATTCTGTACTTATTTTGACTAATATCCACTTATTAGTGAGTAAATGCCATACATGCCTTTTTTGGTCTGAATTACCTCACTCGGGATGATATTTTTTATTTTCATCCATTTGCCTGCAAAACTTAATAGCTGAGTTATATTCCAATGTGTAAACAAACCACATTTTCTGTATCCATTCTCCCATTGTGGGACATCTGGGTTATTTCCAGCCTCTGGTTATCACAAATAAGACCACTATGAATATAGTGAACCTGTGCCTCTGATCTTGCCAATACTTTTAACATGAAAGGGTATTGTATTTTGTCAAATGCTTTTTCAGCATCTTATGAGATGACCATGTGATTTTTTTTCTTTGTGTTTGTTTATATAGTATATTACATTAATGTATTTTCGTATATTGAACCAACCTTGCATCCCTGAAATGAAGCCTACTCGATTGTGGTGAATGATAGTTTTGATATGTTTGTGAGAATTTTATTCAGTATTTTTGTATTGATATTCATAAGCAAAATTTATCTTAAGTTCTCTTTTTTTTTTTTTGTTGGGTCCTTGTGTGATTTAGGTATCAGAGTAATTGTGGCTTCAGAATTAATTAAGTAGTGTTCCTTCTGTTTCTACTTTATGGAATAGTTTGAGGACTGTTGGTATTAGCTCTTTGAATATCTGGTAGAATTCTGCCCTAAAGCCATCTGGCCCTGAGCTTTTTTTTTTTTTTTTTTTTTTTGGGTTGGGAAGTTTTAATGACTTCTTCTATTTCTTTAGGGGATATGGGCCTGTTTAGACAGTTTACCTGCTCTTGATTTAACTTTGTATGTGGTATCTATCTAGACAATCATCCATTTCATCTACATTTTTCAGTTTTGTTGAGTATAGGCTTTTGTAGTAAGATCTGATGATTTTTTGAATCTTCTCAGTTTCTGTTGTTATGTCTCCCTTTTCATCTGATTTTGTTAATTTGGATGCTATCTCTGGGCCCCTTAGTTAGTTTGTCTAGGGTTTTATCTATCTTATTGATTCTCTCAAAGAACACCTTTTTGGTTTTGTTAATTCTTTGTATCATTCTCTTTGTTTTTATTTTGGCCCTGAGTTTGACTATTTCCTGCCATCTATTCCTCTTGGATGTGTAGCCTCTTGTTCTAAAGCACTCAGGAGTGCTGTTAAATTGCTAGTGTAGGATCTCTCCAATTTCTTTATCAGGGCACTTTGTGCTGTGAGCTTTCCTCTTAGCACTGCTTTCCTTGTGTTTCATAAGTTTGAGTATTCTGTGTCATCATTTTCATTGAATTCCAGGAAGTCGTTGATTTCTTTCTTTATTTCTTCCCTGACCAAGTTATCATTGAGTAGAGAGTTGCTCTGTTTCCATGTGTATGTGGGTTTTCTGTTGTTTTTGTTGTTATTGAAATCTAGCCTTAGTTCATGGTGATGTGATAAGATGCACAGGATTATTTCAATGTTCATGTGTCAGTTGAGACTTGTTTTGTGACTGATATGATCTATTTTGGAGAAGGTACCATGAGGTGCTGAGAAGAAGGTATATTCTTTTTAGGATGAAATGTTCTGTAGATATCTGTTAAATCCATTTGGTTCATAACTTGTACTAGTTTCACTGTGTCTTTGTTTAGTTTCTATTTCAATGTCCTGTCTATTAGTGAGGGTGGGGTGTTGAAGTCTCCCACAATTATTGTGTAGGGTTTAGTGCATGTTTTGTAAAGTTTCTTTTATGAATGTGGGTGCTGTTGCATTTGGGGAGTAGATGTTCAGCAGTGTTATTTTTTTGAATCTTCCTCCAGTCCTTCCTGATAAAGATCTACTTAGTTTTTAGTCAGAACCTAAATAGTTCTTCTTGGGAAAAATTTCCTGATACAACTCTCCCCAAGTGAAGTTGATCAATAGCTTCTCTTGAAGCAGAGTGGAGCCTTCTGGAGAAAGGGCTCATGGTACGTGTGTTACTGTTCTTGGAGATGATCTCATTTTGGCTCCCAGAACTCATGTCCCAAGACTAATAATCACTTGTAATTCCAGCTTCACGTTGTAGTGAAGTGACCTCTACTGGTTGTCGTAGGTGCCTGCACTTACATGCACAGCTTGAAAAGAGACAGATACAGAAACACAGAAAGAGAGAGAAAGTGAGCAAGAGAGATCTAAAAATAGTGTTTTGAAATAAAGGGAATAAATAGTTAATGTAAAGTTCTATAAATAATATAAATTATTTCACTTTATAAATTTTAATTCTATGTCAATCTGTGTGGCCTGGTGAGAACTCAGGCTATGCCAAGAGATTCCATGGAGAAAACTATGGGATACTCTTTTTAATCCACTGAACAAACATTTGTCCATGCGGTAGGAATATATTTAATCAAAACAGCAGAAGATAACCCACAAGTCAATCTGGCATTTGAGTTTATCCTCAATAGGATCATTTGAGTGTGCTGGCAAGACAGTGCAGTGGTTATGTGCACTGACTGCTCTTGCAGAGGGCCCAAGTTGGAGTCCCAGAACCTATACTGTGGCTAACAGTCTCTTGAAACTCTACTTCCAATGGATCAACACATTCTTCTATCTTATATACCAGGCACTGCAGTGGTTGGTACACATATACATACAGGCAAGGAAAACACTCACACATGCAAAATGAAAATTAAAAAAAAAAAGAAAGAAAGAAATCACATGCATGCCTCACAGGGCAGCTGTAAAGGACACACTATTAGGAGGGGGACAGCTTAGAAGGAAATATGTTAGCCCTATGGCTTTTTCTGAGGACTGCTGACCTTCCATGCTCCACTTCTTGTCTCCATCCACTCTCACCTGCAGAAAAATGTAAAGGAAGAACACCTAGTGCTTGAAGAGCCTGCTGAGAACACTGGCCTCCTCTTCTAAGCTGCACATCTTGGGCAGTTTTCACACCCCAGCACCATGCTCTAAAGTTCTTCCAAGCAGCATGGCTGTTTTTTCCTGCTTCTGCCAGGCAGCTAGCTGGTCTGGTCCCAGTTGTCTTAGTAACCCGTCTTGTCTAAGAGAGACTCAGAGCCGCTTGGATTGATTACATCTTGGAAAACAGAGACCTAGGGAATCTGCTCAGTTTCGGGGACTTCCTGAAGCTATTTGGCATTGTTTACCTTCCTATTTAATTCTCTGCAGAATTGAATGTTCCAATCTTTCAGGCAAAGGATACAGAATACAGATACTGAACACCACTCATCTCTGAGAAGTTGTCTCGTACACTTTTTCACCCCCTCCTATCTTCTTCCTCTTCTCCATCCTCTTTCTCTCCATCCCTTCCTTTTTTGATCCTCCTTCTCCTTGTGTTCCTTCTCATCTCTCCATCAGGACCATTTTTTGTCTGCCTTGAGGTTTCATTGATCTCTCAGGGCTTGCCATCGGAATGCTGATTTTTCCCTCTCTCATCAGTTGACCAGTTGTCAAGTGCCAACTGTCCATCACCTTGTGGTGGACTCTTGTCCATGTCCCCACTTCTATGTTTCTGAGATTCTTCCTAGTGTGAGCTTGTTCAGCTCTCATGTATTCTGTGACAGTCACTGTCAGTTTCTATTTGCAACAATCCTGTCATGTCCCTGCTATTATCTATCACTTTGACATTTACAATCTTTCTAGCTCTCATCCTAAAGATACCTGAGTTTTACTCTGTCTGTTTTGCTTAAAGTTATATAATTTTGGTGTGTGTGTGTGTGTGTGTGTGTGTGTGTGTGTGAATTTCATCTCACCCACCCCAATCTACTAGCTCCCCTTCTTCCCCTGTCCATTGTTCATCCTTGCAACCTTTCCCTAATCATGGAGCGGGGGATATTGTTGTGTAAGCTGTAGCGTGTCACCATGGGTTCCACACTTTTTTGTCTGCAAATATTCATAATGATGACTTTTTGGTGTGGTATGAGGCTTCCGATACTCTACCAACACCGAAATTTCAGTGGTACTCCTCTCAGTTATCTTGTTGTCATGGGGTTTATCTGTGTCATGGAGATCCTGGAGTTTTGAATTCGTAGGTCTGGCTACTTCATGTATTCCAGAAGTTCAGCAGTGGGGTAGATATTGGTGTGGTACAATTCAAAGTTCTGATTGGACAGCCCACTCCATTTCTAACTTTGTCTCTGACTCATCTTTCCAATCTTTCCTATAATCCTCACTCCCTCCTCAGAAGCTTGACTTCATACTGGTCAGACCTGTATACTGTCTTTGTCCTTTCTAGGAACAGTTAGCTCTTCTTGGCTTTGGACTCCCATCACAGGCACAGATGTCCGAATTTCAAGCTTGATTGCCTGGCCCACTCCAGGAGGAGTTGGATCTTTCTTGCTTGGCTCCTGTTCTCTCCTCAAGCCACTATATCCTATTTCTTCAGCCAGCTGAGAAGATGCCAAAGCTACTACATATACCATAGCCTCAGCAGACATGCCTGATCATTAGGCTCTCAAAATGAATTTTTTCATAGTCCTCTGTCTATCATCAAGTCAGTTGTTGTTGTGGTGGTGGTGGTGGTGGTGGTGGTGGTGGTGGTGGTGAAATATCCCTGGCTCTGCAGTAGTTACCCCAACTTTTCTCTTGTTTGAAGAAGTATGAAAGGGTCCCTCCCTCAGACTTCCTGTCCCATGGCTGTGACCACCAGGGCAGGAGGAAAGCACATGCTCTGCTGAGACATCTGTATCTTTCCAACAAGGTTACCCCTCTTATCCTAATGGGCACTATTGACAGGGGCTGAGGACTGCAGTTGCCATTCTTTATTGTTGTGTGTCTCTCCTTTCTCAGTCTTTACATAGTTAAGTAAAGTACACTGGACTGGAGCAGGTAAGGCAATCACTTGAGACCATAGACCTGACTCATGATGAACACAGCTAGTGCTCCATGGAAGAAAAGTGTCCAGCCATTTGGCCCCATGGACAACAGGAGTACTAGAGGTTGGCTTGCCTAGGAGTCTCAAGCCTCTTCCTGCTGAAGTGAGGAAGGTTATAGTCTGCCAAGCGTGGGGGAAGTGGTCAAAATTTAACATTATAACTTAGTGGCCTAATAAACATTTGTTCATAGATTCAAATGTTCAAACATGACTGGTTAGAATTGTCAGTAAAACATGCTTAAGTCATTTTGATTTCTTTGAATACAGACAAGAAAAACCAAACCTGTATCTGCATTGGGGTCCTCAGGGGTCCCAGTGTCAATATAAGGGAAAACATTCTACTTTAAGATGCCAGAATTTAAAAAAAAGAAGAAGAAGGTTATGTGTCTTCAGAGAGCTCATTTAGGAATATCAGAATAGAGAGGGCATTTAGTTAACAAAATTGGGAACAACTCTTTCAATTTGAGGCAGTTCTTTCCTTAGCAATTTTACCCTCTCCTTAGAAGATACCTCCATGCATGAGTCAAATGTAGCTAGAATCCAAGTGTCCAATATACACCTCTGGATGAGCCCAGATAATCTTGAGAAGAACAGTTGAACATAGAGCATTGTCCCCAACTGCCATCCTCTCTGTACATAGGGCATCTCTCTGTAATTGCCTTTCTCCCTGTACATAGAACATCTCTTGCCAACTACCTTTCTGCCTGCCTGTAAAAACCTTAACTGGACCAAAACTCCTCTGGTGTCCAACAACCAACCTCTCAGAATTGATGTCTCTCAAAGAGCCTTCAGATTAAGAGTGGGAGCAGTAGAACACAGCAAGCTTCTGTCTAACAATGTCAGAGTAGATTTTTGTTTTCCAATTGCTAGGTCAGGGTGTGACAGGTTGGATCTTGGAGGTATTTGTGCAGAGATAGGAGTATCCCATGGAATCTGTAAGTTCTCTACAACTCCTAGGCACCATACCTGACAAATCAGGAAAGTTCAATTATGAGAAGATGCATAATTGAAAAAAGCAATAAAGCATGAAGAAGGGGTGGGAAGCAAGGAATAAACTATATAAAGTTCAGTCAGGAGTCATCTAGGAAACCTAGCTTCATGGTCAGCAACTCCAGAAAGAACCATCTCAGGAGTCACATATGATCCTTTTTCCAATTGGCCAGGGTGCATTTGGCACTGTGAATCTCGTCTGCTACAGAAAAACTCAAGACATTGTGACCATAAAACCTGTAGAGATCATCAAGAAGCACATCAGGAGGATCCTGTCAGAAATATCAACATTGGGTACACTACACTATCATAACGTCATTAGCCACTTTCAGGTTGGGGTAACATCAAAGCAGGTCCATCTAGTTACTGAGTGCGCTCCAGGAGGAAACTTCTTTGACCTGATAACGGAGGATGGCCCACCACAGGAGGAAGAGAAAAAGAAAATATTCGGACAGATAGTGTCAGCTATAAAGTACTCCCACAGCCTTGACATTGTCCATCAAGACATGAAACCCCAGCAAATCCTCAGAGATGCAGAGGGTAATGTGAAGATCATAGACTTTGACCTATCCACCAAGCACAGACCTGACACCTTACTGAAAGGGAAGTGTGGGACAAAGGCCTTTTATGCCCCAGAGCTTGTACTATGGGAGCCATATGATGGCAAGGCAGCAGATGTGTGGAGTCTTGGCATGCTACTCTAATTTATCACCACTGGGTACCACCATTTCAGAGGAAGCATGCCTAAAGGGATAGAGAAAAAGATTGTCATGGGATCTGTGACATTCCAAGTCACATCTCTGGGCACCTTGAAAACCTAATTCACCAAATTCCCAGTTTCCCCAGAGACTAGGCCTTCCATTGAAGACACTGAGAAAACATCCATTCTCATAAAATTTGATGTGAATATCTCACCTGACACCTACTCAGATTCCAGTAGTATAGACGTTCTCTGAGGCATGGGATTTAATGCCAATAAGCTCTCGGAATCCCAAAACAAACATATGATGAATTGTTGGGGGCATATAGGATCTTAAAAGAACAGTCATGTGAGGGGCTTGAGCATGGATCTACCACTTCAGCCAAGCTTGTGGATTCATGCCCTCCACCACCCCCATCACCAGCACATCCCTCTATCTCTGGTCTTCCACTAAAGAAAAGGGCCAGTGAGCCCAGCTTTGGCCTCCTCTACATTAGACCATCAGGAGGAGAACATGGCCCTATTTCCCTGACACTACAAGGACACAAGGTGGTAAGAAGTGCTTCCATGCCTGACATTGCTTTACATTGTCCCAAGAAGAAGAAGAGCAGAGATAATGCCTGTGCCCTCCATTCTGGAGCTGTGGCTGCCCCATGTGTTTGCAGCAGCATATCAGAAGAGGGAATACCCCTGACACCTGAGCTAGACTGACAGTGAAACCTCATCACCTCCTCAGAATATTGAGTACTTCAAGAGGCTATGCAATAGAATCAGGGTTTGCCTATCAAGACTCTGTTGTTTCCTGAGGGCTCCAAAGACAAAAACCCACTTATATCTTCCAATAAATGGTTCTACTGAAAGAGAATAGAGGCCAAACCCAATGAATAGGTAAAATATTGTGGTCTGAATTTTATTTTCTTTGTCTTTATTCATGTCTTTTCATAGGTAAAATCAAAATGTATACATTTCTGGGTTCTCATTGGATGGTCAGTTGTATTTCTACCCCATATGAATTAAACTCTGCTACTTGGCATACTGCCTCAAGAAGAAATTCTGCTGGAGCAAGCCTAGGTTGCATGTGGTGCAAATAAACTAGTAGTAATCAGCTAGAGACAGGTACAGCCAGGGTGAAAAGGGAACTTGTATAGCTGTTGTAAGTTGGGAACGAGTTTATACAGAGAGACTCTACTTGGGGACCTAGTGTCTGGCAGAGTGATCATGGTCAAAGCACAAAGGGATCACCTCAATGGCTCCCTACAATTCTATTGGGCAGGCAGAGTATGCTGAGCCCAGTGAAGTTTGACATTGCTGCCTAGATGCCTTCATGGGGAAGCTGACCTAGAAACCTAGTTCCTGTGTATCCTGCATGCCCTTTCTAGAGGAGATGGTTGCAGTGTCACCAGAATCTCTACAGTGGTATTCAGAGCCTGGGCATATAGCACCATTCTGGTCTTTCAAGTCACCTCCTATCCAGTGCAGACTAGCTGGCAGAGAATCATCACTGCCACCAGGCTCAAGGAAACAAAACCTTATACTGATTGTCCTGGGAATCTAACTACTGGCCTTCTTGGCTATCCTTTCCTCCCATCATTTGATCTGCTACCAACAAGGAGAAATCTGCTCCCTGTGAGGCCTGCAGAGACCTGCTCAAGAGCAAGCAAGGAACAGTGATTGGAGGTTTTCTTCCACAACTCTGTTCTTTAAGGTTTACGTATGCATTCAGCACATGTGCTGTCTTGGACAACTCCTGTGCAGGCACAGGACATCCTCAATGACACCTATTCAGCATCCGTCACCCAGAAATCTAGGAGCTTTGGGAGGTGGCTGCTTCTGTCCACAATGGGAGAGTGGTAAGTCATGGGGTGCACTCACTCTGTGAAGATGCACAGAAAACAAAATAGTCTTGTCTCCCTGGACACCAGGGACTGTAATGGCCTGTTCTGCTACTTTGTAATGGCCCATTCTGCTGCTCCAGTCCTCAGGTCAGGGTCTAGCAAGAGAGAGAGTGGGGATGGAGGAGCGAGAAACGCAAAAAAAATGGAGACAAGACAGAGTCTGATCAAGTCTCGTTTATTGAAAGGAAATCCTGGGTATTTATACCCTTTACCACGTGCCTTGCCCTCGTGGACAAGCTCAGCTGAAGGCACTACGTCATGCACCTAGCAGCATGGAGACCACGTGCAC
Organism: Grammomys surdaster; assembly: GCF_004785775.1. Taxonomy (NCBI): domain Eukaryota; kingdom Metazoa; phylum Chordata; class Mammalia; order Rodentia; family Muridae; genus Grammomys; species Grammomys surdaster. The sequence continues at coordinate 665,722 of NW_021604737.1, read as the reverse complement.
CTAACTAGCAGTGTGAAGACCACATGTGCCTAGCTGCTGGCGGCACTAAACAGCAAAACAAGATGTTTATCAGAGTGTGCTCAGCTGTTTCGGGCTGTTGAAAACAAGTCTCTTGTCAGGGTATATGGCTCGAGATGGCTGTAAAGATGATAGCTGCTTTCGGCTAAGAGTCAGCTCCCAACAAGGGACCAGATGAGAAAAACAGCATGCATGGGCTTCTCCATTTGGGAAAGGGAGTGGGTGTGGGGGCAGACAATGTATATATCCTGACTACTTGAAAGTCATGCAGTTTGAGAGGGAATCTCTAAAGCTTGAATCACTGTGAAACATGCTATCTGCTAGGGCCAGAATCCTCCTGAGAGGAGAATTATAGAAGGCAGGAAGCTCAGGGCATGCATATATTCTGACCTCTTGAAGGTCACCCAATTTGACAGGGGACCTCTAAGGCCTTAATCACTGTGAAACATGCTGTCTGCCAGTACCAGAATCCTTCCTGACAGCAGAATACACTCCCAAACCACCAGAGCCCCAAAGTAATGATGAGTAAGGTAACAGGTGTTCTGGTGTCCTATAACACCATCAGGAACCCTGAGGCTCACCACCTCTTATAATCAAATGTAACCCACATCAGTGCAGGTCACTCCAGAGCAACTGTCACTGTTCCAGAATTCCTGCAGACAAGGAAGCTTAGGAGGCCTCCTCTTCCCTGCTGTCTTTGTCTTCCTAAAAAGCTTGAACACTTAAGTCCCGGCAGATTTCTTAACCTGCCCTGAACTCTCTGCTAATCCAGTGTTCCAGTACTCTCCAACTCTTAGGAATGAGAAGATCACAGACATTTGTAACTCTGATCCTCTATAACCAAGCTTCCAGTGCTCAAAAGCAAAGTGGACTGAAATTTCTGAGGCCTCTCCATGAATACTGTCTAGAATCAAGCTCTGGGGGAGTTCAGTGTGAGAGAATGTACAGTACCTTGGATGGAGTCTGGGGTTTGGGGAATGAAGTGTGCCCTCATCAGGGCCAGAAGACACATGAGGAATGCTAGAGATACAGAAGACATGGTGTCAAGATGTGGAGCCCAAGGCCATGGGATGCTACTGAGAAATCTAATGCCTGTATGAGTGAACATGGACATGAACAGTGTGGGTAGACATGGTCCCCTTCACTGCAAGCTGCAGTGTGGTCACAATTTCCTACAGAAGCTCATGTTCTGGTATACTATCATCTAAAAAAGCTACTCTGCCCCTCAAGCTCATGTGATGATTGCCCTGTCTCCATAGAGGCACATCCAGCCTGGCCTTACAAGGTGCTGTTGTCACTGAGGTGACAATAAGGACAGAAGGACTGTGACAGTGAGAGGCAGCATGCAAAAAAGATGGGAGGCCAAGCTGTACCTGGAAGCTACATGGTACAACCTCTGATCCTCTCTTCAGACCTTCATTCTATGCTGGTGTCTTCCTAGTGACAGCCCTGTCACTTGTCACCAAAAGACATCAACCTCTTCCTGACTCACCCTCATCATCGCTTTTCAGTCTCGAGACTTGAAGAGCCTAGAGGAGGGTCTCTACAGAACAGTCAGTGGGTGTCCCCATGACAACTGCCACTGAATTTCCTTAGGATTGTGCTTTGTGGGATGTCTGACAGTGCTGGATTCCCACTTCTTGCCATGCAGTCTGTTCCTCACTTCCTCATCTGTGCCTACTCCAGGACTCTTGTAGCACCATGGAGGCCATTATTCCCTTCAGAGGCCTGACTTCATTCTTATCCACAACGAGTTAGGGTGAAGACTGGCTCTGAGATGTGACCTCAGCTTCTAGACTGTCTCAGTGAAATGGTGTGATCTGTGCTTTGGTCAGTTGCCATTCTATAAGCATAGTGATGTGCAAAGCCCTCACTACATGTGGGATCCCAGGATAACTGGTGTGATGGACAAGCTCTGCACAAGGAGAGGACACTCTGGCAGAGTCCAGGGCATTCAGAAAGACAAAGATGGTGAGGTAAGTCCACATCAAAGGAGGTAAAAACAATAATGAAACTGGGAGCTTCCATGCTAGTACAGATTGTTAGGAAACACACTCCCTGAGAAGACAGCTCTGCTGGGCTGAGCCTCGGCAGAAAATAGGCATGAGACAGAGGGCCATGAGAGCAGCCATGGGACAGGTAGCCATCATGAATGATTGAAACCCTATCAAATTCCCAGTGATATATTCAAATGTATGATGCTCAAAATTATGCTTAAACTTGGGAGAACACATTTGGTACTGAGCAGTCTCAATGGTCCTTTTCAAATGGCTAGGCTCAGAGCTGGCCATGCAGAGTTCAAAGAATTCCATTTTCAGGTTTCAGATTTATCCAGGGCTGAAAGACAAATCTACTAATAACCTTTGACATTCCAACAACATAGAAAACCAGTTGTCAACACTAGATATCATGAATGATCTTTTTCTGGTAGCTAACTTGTCATCTTTTAGGCTTTTAGCTTCCCATTGTGTCATGTATGCTTGCTGCCTCTTGGCCTATATCATGCTCTCTTCTTTGCAGTACCATCCTTCCCTACCAATCTGGGACTTTACAGAGGCTGGATGATGTTGCAGTGAGAGGTCTGCTCACTTATGCTCTAAAAATAAGCTGAGTGAGTCGTGGGGTTTTCCCGAGTTTAAGGAACCTGAGCAGAGTGAGACAGGACACGTACCCACAGTCTGGAATCAGGGGACATGCTTTAGCCATACTATGGAAGACAGCACAGGATAGGGACTACATCCTTAGCTGGCTTGCTCCTCACTACACTCTCACAGATTTTCCGCTTAGACCACACTTGCTCCAGCCAAAGGTACAGTCCAGTGTTATAAGTTCCTATGTATGGGTTGGTGGATGATTTGGGATGCTGAATGGATGCTGTTTTATACACCATTCTGTGCCTCCATTTTGAGCCCTGCCTTTGATATCACAATGTTTTGTGATCCCTCCAGAGTTCATCTCAACATTTATCATCATGAATAAAACCTTCCAACCAGCTCTGAGAATTCATTCCCCAGAAAATAGAACATCCATGGATGACAATAACATCTCCGGGCCCTCAAAAGCCAATCATGGTGGAGGGTAGAGCTCTGTCAGTTATTGGAGCAGTGAGTCTCTACTCGTCAAGTTGAGCAGTGTCCAGGCAACTTTTATCAAAATGTAATGAGATGATCTCAACCCTTTGACTGTTAAGTAAGTGTTCAAAATGGTTCTTGGACACCCCCTTTGCACAACAGACATAAGAAGTCTGCTGAATTCTTTTGGGGCTTTTGGACCCTGCTAGTTTGTTTAGCAATGTACTGGCCTGAGAGGTCATCTCTGGACAGTGGCATATCTGCAGTGTCTCACCATTTCTTCATGATCCTCCCAAGCGACTGGGAAATGGAGATGACACAGACATATTAAAATGTAATCTTCTGCTGTATGAATTTGGGGCTGTGACCAGTAGAGTGGGCACTCATCTGAAGTAATACTTGGACAGTTTTTTCAGCTATGGAGGAAGAACCATTTGGCCCTCTTCCTCACACCTGGATGTGTTTATATATGCATCCAAGCCCTTGAGGTGTTGAGTCTCCGGGTAAAATATTTTCCTGGGGTTGCTGCAGAATCTACTTGTATGTCTCTTTGCTTGCCTTTTGTAGATCGACATGACAGGTGATGCTTTCCGTAAGTATGTACCTGGTCTATGAAGGGGTACATATATCTCTCTCCCTTGGAAGTACCTGGGGTCTTCACATTCTCCGTGCTCACTTACTCCATTTTTGAAGCTCTTTCACACCTGCTCCCCAGTCATTGATTGACCACAAGTGATTAGACTTTTGATGTGTCCATGAGAACACCCTGACTGGATGTTTCCATTCTTAGTCCCATTGTAGGAAGGAGAACAAAGCCTGGAGATGTCATGCTGTTCACCAGTTCAGCCAGTGCAGGAGAAGAGCCTGCATCCAACAGCAGAACTTCTGAGTGCTAGGACCCTGTGACTTTCCACAGGGTATCTAGGATGCCTCTGGACAGACAGTGTGACACAAGTTAACTAGTTCCAAAAAAGCCTGACTGACATAGTGCACAGAGAGCCCACAAGTACCTGTCTCCATGTCCTTCAGATCTTGCATTCCTCCTTGGCTCACATTTCAGAGAGCTTTGATTCTTCTGACAGGAGAGCTCCAGCCAAAAAGCTCAGACTTCAGGTTAGAGGGACAAGTATAGCTATGAGGGGTTTTGTATATATTGGTGGAGTGCTAGGATGTCTTCTAGGTGCAAAGGTTGGTGTTAAAGAGCTGGGAACATATCTTCTGCAAGAAAACAATTCTCTCTACTTACACAAGCACCTTCATTTTGTTCTCCATATTCAACCACTTGATAATGAACAGATTTTTTTCTAGCTGATGAGCCCAGGCTTAGAAGATGGACTACAGCCAAGAAATCTGGCCACTGTAAGGATAAGTCACATCTAAAGAAAATACATAAAAGGGCTGGAGGGATGGCTCAGTGGTTAAGAGCACTGACTGCTCTGACAGAGGTCCTGAGTTCAATTCCCAGCAACCACATGGTGGCTCAGAACCATCAGTAATATGATTCGATGCACTCTTCTAGTGTGTATCTGAAGATAGCTGCGGTGTGTGTACTCATATAAATGAAAAATAAATAAATCTTTAAAAAAAAAAAAGAAAATACATAAAAAAATCTGTGCACAGAAGAAAAGTACAAGGACCAAAGTCTCATCAGGCATTCCAGGATACAGAGAGCGTGACACATTCAGGCCAGAGGTTACCTCTGAATCCTAGAAGAGGTAGAAGGCTCTACTCCACAGAAGAATCTTGTTGCTGATGCTGCTGCAACCAGTACTATGATTGTGAAACTTTTGTCTTTGTGGATACAGGTTTCAGGTGTCTTGTGCCCAGGTATCCACAGTCCCCCTCTCATTTGGTAGAACTTTGCAAATTCTGACATTATGAGTGTCACGTGCTGATGGCATCCCACTTGACACATAGGCTAAGAAAAATTTTTACCCCTGTTGGTATGATTGAAGTCCATTTTTTAAAAAACTCAAGCATTCTCATAATTGAGAACAGAAAGCATTAGTACCAATTCATATCAAGGTCTATCAGTCTCAGAACACATGGCCACAACATCCCCATAGATGGATCTTGTCACTTAGGGACAATTCCCAGTCGACATTAAATCTGCAGTTCTGTACTTGTGGTTATTGACCTCTTTCAATCTTGTTTGACTGAGAACAAGGCTCAGAGCTAGATATTTCCAACATCCACCCTTATGAAATTCAGAATCCCACAGCTCAAAACAGTACAGATACCACTCTGGCATGAATCCAAGGACAAGGTGTCTGACATAGGATTTATTTAGACATCTAAGATGCAGCAACACTTACCCTCCAGAGAATCATTAATGGATTACAACTTTAGAAATTGGGGGATGCCATTAAAGAAAATGACCCATAGGAGACTCACATAGCTACATCATTGCCTCCGTGACCCTTAGTGCTGTGATTGCCATGCTCTCTGTAAACCTCAAAATAAGGTCACTGTTTACAGAATAACAGTGCAGGACAGCAGAGCAGTACAGTGCCCTAGGGTGGCTCCAGGAGATAGTGCCATCACTCCTTCCTCTACATCCAGGAGGAAAGTGGGAGGAATTATGTGAGGGGGAGATTCATGTCCCAAATGCAGCCTAGGTGTCAGCTTACCTGCCAGGAAGAGCAGCCTGCCTCTGTATGGAGGATTCAGGTCAGGAATGTCACCAGGGACAGAGGAGTCGATGCTTGCCCTATGAAGGTACTGTACCTGACATTTTGCACTATGACAGAGCAAAGACAGAATAGCTTACCAATACAGGAACAAGCTCCCGACTGGCATAGGGGGATTCTTTGAAAGGTACAGGATTTATTGAGTGGACATGAGGGCTGACAAGCCAGCAGAAGTGTAGGACATATGCTGCGGCCATGTAGCAGTTAGCATGATCTGTGCAGCCACACACAGGTGGATAAATGGGCTTTCTTGCTCTAAGTGAAGTAGAACCACGGCAGGGCCTGCCTGAGCCCTCCATCGGTACTGTTGGTTCTAGTGGCTTCTCTCTCTTGCAAGTAACAAGCTGTATGAAGCACTACTCTTGGCTACCAGCATAATGTGGGCTTTATTCACATTACAGACAGAACATACAAGAATCTATTCTTCTCCTACCTATGAGCTGAACTTGGGACAGGAGAACATGAGATCTCTAGGCCCAGTCTTCTGACCATCTCCTTGGTATATCACTGAAATATTTTAACATCAGATTTTCTGCTCTTAGAAGCCAAATTAAACCTGCCAGTTTAGCAGTCTTATCAAGGATGATACTCTGAGAGTCATCTAAGCCAGGCCTCTCCTTCAGCTCTTCCTGCTCACTATTTCCTGGTCAGTCACTTTCTCTGTAGTGTTAAAGAAAAGCAGAGAGCTCAACAAGGACCTCAGTGTCTCCCTAAGATTCCACCCTGGCGTTCACACACTGAGAGGCACTAAAGATTCACTTGACAGCTGTTCAAGAGTACATTCTTGGGCCTTATCACAAAGAAAAGTAGATCAAAGGTGACATGGACCCAGGAGATTAGACCCTGACTCAACAGTGCACAATGAGTATTTTACATACTATACTGTATCCCCAGGACCAGAACCAGAGTCACTAAGTGAGTGGCAGTATGTATTGTGCAATTAATAGCCAGTGGCATCCTCAGTGGCAAACCAAGCAGCTGCAGGGAAACCTCAAACCCAGACTTCTGGTCAGAGTCCACATCCAGCAAGGAAACCTTTCAAAGAGAAAACTCTTCCCAAGAGTATTACAGCTCAATAACATGGATGCTCTCGCATGATTCTCAGTGAAATAATTCATGCTCTCCTTATGGATATTATAGAGTGGGCTGGGATCCAGGGGTAGATGCTTCTGGTTGGCTCAATCTTAAATGTTAGAGATGCTGTTTTGAGTGGCAGAGGCGTTGTTTCTAAGTGACATGGTCCTTCTACAAGGATGTTGTGGTCACATGTTCTGAGATTGATAGAACTCAATTGGTACTAATGCCTTCTGTTCTCAATTATAAAAATACTTGGGTTTTTTTTTTTTTTAACAGACTTCAAACTTACCAGATCTTCTCTCAGGTGGCAGGTTTCCATTTCCCACAGAAAACAACATAACAAAAAACAAGTCATCTAATCAGTAGATGGGGTAGTGGACTTAAGAAATTGCCCTCAAAGGAAGACACACAAAGGTAGGAGCTTCGAGAAGTGATTAGCATCTTTATCACCACAGAAATGAAATTAAAAGTGTTTGAGGTAACTGGTCCCCCCTTAACTATGACTGGTAACAAAAGAGACCAAGGCCAACAAATGATGGGCAGGACAGGGAAAATCATGGGTGCTTACACACTGAGAGTGGGAAGTGAAACTAGGGCAGCCACCCTGGCTGCCCGCATGAAAGTTCCTCAGAACAAGGAACTGATCCATCAATGTAAGGCAGGGATACTAAGACATCCAGGCTCATGGTTACACTGTTTACTGTAGCTCAGAAAAGGAACCAGCCAGGATGAGTCCCAGCACATGGGTGGGGATGAGAAATCAGGAACACTGACACATCATGAGGGGTAAAGGAAAGTGAGATACACAGGACAGGTGTAGACCTGGAGATCAAGATGCTAAGCAAAATAAGCCAGTCTGAGGAAAACAAATGTCAGGTTTTCTATAATATGCAGAAGCTACATGTGTACTGTTCATCATATATGTCTATCTGAGAGAGAGAGAGAGAGAGAGAGAGAGAGAGAGAGAGAGAGAGAGAGAATATATGCCAGAGAATGTCTGTATTCAGCTGTTTGTGTGTGGTTTTGTTTTTGTGTGTGAATCTTAGGACAGGAAAAGCAAGTGTGGACCAGTTCTAAGAGGGGAAGACGAGATATTGCGGGCAAGAAGATGGAGACATAGTATGTAATGCATATGACACAACATCAGAGTGAGGAAATAATTGGGCTTGGCAGGAGACACACATATGAGAGTCAGGAAATAGAACAGGCCACTGGGAAGAGGATGGAAATACGACATAATCCATGCACAAGTATATACACACAAGCTTGCATTCACACACACAAACACAACCATAATGAAACACATTTATTTCAATTGATTCTCAAAAGGATCACTAAAATACAACATAATTTTTTTAAAAAATTCATGACTAAACCAGAACAAGGATATAATGAGGATAAATGAGGATATATGAGCCTAAAGACCCATACTACATCCCCAGATCCCAAATAAAAATCTTATCAGGTAGCAAACACTGTAAACCCTATAGCAAAGTATGAGGTAGAGACAGGAGAATTGTCTAAAATATCCAAGGCTAGCTAGACTAATATATTACCCATCCAAAAAAAAAAAAACAGCAGAGACTATAGAACAACAAGGTAGAAGGAGAGAACTTACCTTCAAACATTTTTCTCTGAAAACATGTGACCCTTATGGTGAGTGCCCAGCACACCAACCCAAGTATACATAGTAAGAATTGCACACATGCACACAGATGTACATACAACCACAGACACAGAAGCAAAGGTAATTAAAGATTAAATGTTAATATAAAATTTATACTAATGAACACTAGTGTTTGTGAAAGATTGGTGGTTTTGACAGAAAAAAGTGACTTACAGGGGGATTTGAGTTTCTTCAGGCACAGCTACAATTTTGAAATTTTCCTGGAATCATGTTTCCAATGCATGAAATATCGTTCCAACAGATTTTCAATTCCAGACACATATTAGAAATTGCCAAAATTGATTTCATAACCAGCCACTTTACTGAAGTTGTTTATCAGGTTTAGGAGTTCTCTGGTGGAAGTTTTGGGGCCACTTAAGTATACTATCATATCATCTGCAAATAGTGATATTTTGACTTCTTCCTTTCCTATTTGTTTGTCCCTTTGACCTCTTTTTGTTGTCTAATTGCTCTGGCTAGGACTTCCAGTACTATACTGAATAGGTAGGGGGAGAGTGGGCAGCCTTGACTAGTCCCTGATCTTAGTGGGATTGCTCCAAGTTTCTCTCCATTTAGTTTGATGTTGGCTACTGGTTTGCTGTATATTGCTTTTACTATGTTTAGGTAGGGGCCTTGAATTCCTGATATTTCCAAGACTTTTATCATGAAGGGATGTTGATCTGTCAAATGCTTTCTCGGCATCTGGTCAGATGATCATGTGGTTTTCTTTTTTGAGTTTGTTTATATGGTGGATTACATTAATGGATTTCCTTATATTGAACCATCCCTACATTCCTGGGATAAAGCCTACTTAATCATCTAACCAAGCAAGTGAAAAACCTGTATGACAAGAACTTCAAGTCTCTGAAGAATGAAATCAAAGAAGATCTCAGAAGATGGAAAGATCTCCCATGCTCATGGATAGGCAGGATTAATATAATAAGAATGGCCATCTTGCCAAAAAGCAATCTACAGATTCAATGCAATCCCCATTAAAATCCCAACTCAATCCTTTACAGAGTTAGAAAAGGAAATTCTCAAATTCATTTGGAATAACAAAAAACCCAGGATAGTGAAAACTATTCTCAACAATGAAAGAACTTCTGGAGGAAGCACCATCCCTGACCTCAAGCTGTACTACAGAGCAATAGTGATAAAAACTACGTAGTATTGGTACAGAGACAGGCAGGAAGATCAATGGAATAGAATTGAAGACCCAGAAATGAACCCACACACCTATGGTCACTTGATCTTTGACAAAGGAGCTAAAACTGTCCAGTGGAAAAGGACAGCATTTTCAACAAATAGTGCTGGTTCAACTGGAGGACAACATGTAGAAGAATACAAATTGATCCATTCTTATCTCCTTGTACAAAGCTCAAGTCCAAGTGGATCGAGGACCTCCACATAAAACCAGATACATTGAAACTAATAGAAGAGAAGGTGGGGAAGAACCTTGAATACCTAGGCAGAGGGGAAAAGTTCCTGAACATAACACCAATGGCTTATGCTCTAAGATCAAGAATTGACAAATGGGACTTCATAAATTCAAAGTTTCTGTAAGGCAAAGGACACTGTCAATAGGACAAAGCAACAACCAACAAATTGGGAAAAGATCTTTAGCAATCCTATATCCGATAGAGGGCTAATATCCAATACATACAAAGAACTCAAGAAATTAGACTCCAAACAACCAAATAACCCTATTAAAAAATGGAGTATAGGGCTTAACAAAGAATTTTCAACTGAGGAAACTCAAATGGCCGAGAAGCACCTAAAGAAATGTTCAGTATCCTTAATCATCAGGGAAATGCAAATCAAAACAACCCTGAGATTTCATCTCACACCAGTCAGAATGGCTAAGATTAATAACTCAGGCGATAGTGGATGCTGGCGAGGGTGTGGAGAAAGAGGAACACTCCTCCATTGTTGGTGGGACTGCAAGATGGTGCAACCACTTTGGAAATCAGTCTGGCGGTTCCTCAGAAAATTGGACATAGCATTACCTGAGGATCCAGCTATACCACTCCTGGTACATACCCAGAAGATGCTCTAACATATAACAAGGACATAAGCTCCACTATGTTCATAGCAGCCTTATTTATAATAGCCAGAAGCTGGAAAGAACCCAGATGTCCTTCAACTGAGGAATGGATACAAAAAATGTGGTACATTTACACAATGGAGTATTACTCAGCTATTAAAAACAATTGAATTTGAGAAATTCCTAGGTAAATGGATGGAACTAGAAAATATCATCCTGAGTGAGGTAAGCCAATCACAAAAGAACACACATGGTATTCACTCACTGATTATTGGATATTAGCCCAGAATCTTGAAATACCCAAGATTCAACTCACAGTCCACATGAAGCTCATGAAGAAGGAAGACCAAGGGGGGGGGGTGCTTCGGTCCTTCTTAGAAGGAGCAACAAAATACTCAAGGGAGCAAATATGGAGACAAAGTGAGGGACAGAAACTGAAGGAGGGGCCGTCTGGAGACCATTCCACCTGGGTATCCATCCCATGTGCAGTCACCAAAGGTAGATGCTGATGTGGAAGTCAGGAAGTGCATGCTGATAAGAGCCTGATATAGATGTCTCCTTAGAGGTCTGCAAAAGTCTGTCATATTCAGCGGCAGATGCTCACAGCTAGCCATTGAACTGATCATGGGGTTCCCAATGGAGGGGTTAGAGTGAAGGCTGTTGGAGATGAAAGGGTTTGCGGCCCCATGAGGAGAGCAACAATACCAACCAACCAGAGCTTCCAGGGTCTAAACCACCAGCCTGGGAGCACTTAGGGAGGGATCCATGGCTCCAGCTGTATATGTAAGGGTGGAGGGCCCTATCGGGCATAGGTGGGAGAAGAGATCCTTGGTCTCATAAAGGCTGGACGCCCCAGTGGATGGGAATTTGAGGGTGGGGGTGGGAGTGGGGGGTAGGTAGGGGTACATCCACAGAGAAGCAGGAGGAGGGGTGAGGGGATAGGAGGTTCCTGGGTGGTGGGGGTGGTATGGGGTAAGGGGATAACATATGAAATGTAAATAAAATATCCAATAAAAAAAGAAAAGAATAAAAAAAGAAATTGCCAAAATTGTATTATATGAATTCTTGAGTTTCATGGGATGAAAAATTTAATAAATTCATTAATCAATTATAAAAATAAGAAAATAGAGCTTTTCATTAAATGTGGGAAATAAAAAACAATTGAAACTAAGACCCAGCTATAATTTGGTGCCTCAACTTGGCCCTGTTTGAGTTCCTGCCTTGTCTTCACTTCAAAGATGGTTAAGGATCAGGATAAATGAGCCACATAAACCTTTTGTGACCCAAGTTGCTTTTGGTCATAGTGTCTAACACATCAATGCAAAGAAACTTACTACAGATTTGTATTTATTTGCACACTGGTCCTCATCAGGCAGTGAATGTTCCATTGCAGAACATGAAGAAGGAAGGGAGGCTGATAGACCCGCCCCCTTGGAGAAAGGGGATTGGTGGGCAGAACTCTGGGGGATGGGCAAGCAATAACTGCCACAAGATGTTGTTTAACTTACATTAACTACACCACTGCCTGAGATGAGGTGCTCAGACACGCTCCCTTTATCTCCACATAATATTTCTCACTTTAGGACAGGGTGGTCTAAAGACAGGGCTTCTCTGTGTAGCCCTGCCTGTCCTGGAACTTCCTCAGTAGACCAGACTGGCAAGGAACTCAGAGATTCACATTACTCTGGCCCCCAAGTGCTAGAGTTAAAGGTGTGCACCTCCACCACAGGGCTTCCTCATGGCATTTCTAACAGTCAACTGTGGAGAGACCAGTGACCATCCACTGCGACCAGGCACAGGGATAGTGGCAGATGAGAAACAGGCCCTGTGGCCTAAGGGAGCAAAGTGTCAGGTGGGCAAGACTACTTCCTTTCAGACATTCTACACAACATGGTGATGGTCATCCCAAAGCCATCTTTTCTACGATGTTAAGAGCAACTGCCAGCTTCCTTAGGCCCTACAGCCTTAATAGACAGCATGGAGATCCATAACCCTATGTATTTAAGGGAAGTGGGTAGGGAATCAGCCAAGTTTGGATCCTTTCCAGAGTTAAATTATAATGTCTCTCCATATTCTGTGCCCAGACCCCAACCAAATGGCCACCCTAATTGAACAGTAAAGAGGCAGTATTTAGGCTGCAGTTCACCTGGCCTATGATACATGTCCTGAGCTGGATAAAAGTCACCGAGAATGCCCTTGGGAAGGAACGTGAAGATGGCCTGAAGAAGCAGATCTAGAGTTTTTCTTTTCCTTTCCTTGAAGGCTGTCTACAAAGCTGAAATAGGAATCTTGAGACATTCTTGTCCCCAATTTTTTTATAATGGAAACTAAGTACCAAAGACTGAAACTTTACTAAGAGCCTAAACAGAAGCTGGCTTCTGTGCCAGGTGTCACCACATCAGTCAAGGCATGCAGGGTACATAAAACTAGGTCTTTTGCCTAGAAAGAGCTGCTGTAAGGTCTAGTGAAAGAATGATGGCATGGATGTACCATTCTGCCACCCAGAATGACAGTTGTGAGACCCTTCTTGTGTCTTAGCCCAGAGCCTCTGAGAGTGTGATATGGCTGTCCAACTGAGGACAGGCATGTCTGAATGGCACAGCTTCCACATTCTGCTCTATGGGAGGACATATCCAGTCACAGACTTAGGACAATCACAGTAACCTCAGATGACTGTGGAAAGAAAGGACAGTCCTCAGTACAGCAGGGTGAAGATACAGCCAGGTGCAAGGAACACCTCAAGGGCATGTGTCCTGTGACTATGGAATTGATCCTGGCAGCTTCGTAGACCTTACTAAACTTAAAATTCTGTCTAGTGTGGTCCTTAACAAGTATGCAGAACGTCTCACCATCCCATGCATGGGTCATAAAAACCCAGCCTTCTTTCTGACCGAGGCTAAAGTCAGGCCATGAGGAAGTGTGCACCTCAGAAGGATCCATAGGGGAGGTGATGCTGGGGGTATCCTAGGTCTGCTGTGCCTATAGAAGGAGGGAGGAGTATCTCAAGGAATGATGGGAATGTGGGGTTTGCTCAATTGGCTTCTCCCTCCAAAGAACAACCTGGTGAGGCTCTGTCACCTCTGATGAGACATAGGTGCTCCATCATGAGTTCCCTGTAGGCTTCCCCTTCAGGAAGACAGTTAAATATCAAGGCAGAATGTTCCCCACCTTGGAAAAAGAAAATGGAAAGGCTTTCAACATTCTCTGAGGCTTCTTTTGCAACTTTCAAAAAGTGCTTTACATAAACTTAGAGAGCAGTGTCCCTGAGGGAAGAGAAAGCACTGACTTAGGATGAGAACCTAGGCTCATCAGATGTTTAACACTAAAAATTCATTCATTCATTCATTCATTCTCTCCCTTTGTCTCTCATGCCTCTATCCCTCCCTCAATTGATCACTGAATCTGATCTTCAAAGTCACTCATTTTAATGTTCTCCCTCCAATAGCAGGATGTTTTTGGATTCAGGTCTCTGAGCTCAATTCCCTATTTCATGGCAGTAACAGAAACTTTGCCAGACTGCTGTTTCCCAGAGTACCCAGCCTGCACTGCACTGTACGCTGAGCTGTTCTGGACTTTGGTGGTTATGGGTTCTTTCCATTCCTTGGGATCCCCATGCTTCAGCTATGCATTGTTTCTCCTTATCAACTCCAACATCTAGATGATACTGTTTGAGTGAACCATAGACTTCATTAAATCCACTGGGGTCCTACTGCTCTCTAGAAACACCCTGGAGGAATTTCTAAGTGAGTCTTCACATATCACCAGGAACCTGAGAGATTGGAAAAACTGACAGTCCACAACTAAGTAGCCCAGGCTTGTTCTACAGATTACCTTCTCTAGACATGAGGAGTGTCTAGAAAGAGTAGAATGGTGGGGCCTACTCTTTTAAACATAGAAAGATACCTTGGTCAAGTATTCCCTTGTACTTCAGGCAAGAGCACAAGAGTAGTGAGATTAGTTCCTGGGAATCCTTTTAACATGGATTCAGGCTGAGCCCCCATAGAGGATTATATAGAGAAAGTTTAGGAAGAAGGATTGGGTTACAGACTAAAGATAAGGGAAGGATTTCTGCACTGAAATGCTGTCCCCCAGCACTTGGGCGATCAGTAGGGGAATGGTATGACATGGAATGGATACGTATTTAGTGCTGAGCTGGGTACTTTTACCTCAGTGTTTTAGCATAGACACAGATACTCAGACACACACCCTGGCTGTCATGTTACAAGAAGAGTTCTCCACAAAGAGCTCATGGACATGTGTCCTGCAGCTTCCAAGGGAGGCCAAGCAAGCATTTTTGAGAAGCGATGAACATACTAATGAGTGCAGGTTCAATTCAGTGGCTTGATGGAGGTCACACAACAAATAAGGTCTCTGGGTCTCTTCATTCTGTACCCTGCTGCCCCCTTTGATCACGTGAATCAATTATTCCTCCCATTGCATCTCCCCAATGCTCTTTTATATAGCTGACACTGCACGCTGTCTCCAGACAAATATCTACTACCGTGATATTGTCAACTGCATTTAAGAAGAATCATATTCCATTATAAAGTTGATGTGCTTAAAATGTTATTTCAGTCAGTTACGACAAGTGTATGATATTCATAGGATGTAAACCTGGCAACAGTGCTATTTAAAAGAGAAACTATAATTTTCTCTCTCTCTGGAGTCTGACTTTTGTGCACAGTAGAATTTAGTTTGTCTATGGTAGGCTAGTTTTGTGGACTCAGACATGTACTAATCTCTGTCAGGCTACTTCTGAGTGTGGATGGGCTTTGTGCAGGGCTCTTTTTTCACTTAATGTGTCTTGGGCTTAAGCCCTTGGCTTTTTCTCAGACACCAAAGGACAATGCATTTGAAATTAGTACTCATCAGGTGACATGAGTGACTTCCCAGTGACACTCCTGCTACGTTTACAGAGACTCCCAATTCTCAGAGTCCTCATATGACAGGGACTTCTTTCTGGATTTCAGTACATTCTAAACTCCTAGCCTAGGGACAAAATCTGTCCCTCCCCTCCCTACAGGAGGGCTGTCCCTAAACATTATTCTGCAGGTGTGTGGGCCATACCATTTAAACCTGGGGAAGATTCAAGGATAGAACTCTTTGGAACTGCACGCTCTAAAAGAACCCTGGAAGACAAGCTTTCATTCTCTCCTCTGCCTTTTCTTGGTTCCTCTCAGTTTGCAATCAGGTTATTGCCCAAATGGCAAGGGCACTGCTCCTGAGAGTTTGCTGAGCCTCACACAAGGGTTAGCCACATAAGAACACTGGGAGACTGGGCCCTACCTGGGGGTCTCATTCACGGGACAACAGAAAAAAAATGAAAAGCATGGAGATACTTTTGCCCTATGACATGTCTTCAGGCAGGTGCTGTTCTAAGCACAATGGCCTGAACAGGCATGAACTGGGTCAGTGCTTCTTTTATGGGGAAAAACTGAAGGAGAAGAAATTGTGGGGCATAGAAAGGTCTATGGCCAGGGTCCAAGTCTTTGTGAAAGTCCTTTAGCCAAGCCCAAGTTTATGGCATGATCTTTTATGTCTCCATTATTTCCTCATACTCTCTCTTCTGCACAGCTGCACAGATGACATGTGTGTCATACCAAAGTCACAGAACATGGAGGTCTTAAGATGGTGTGCCCTGAGAAGGTTTCACTTGGAATAGTCTGTGAACTTTGTTCACTCATATCTGGTGAACCATGGTGTTTCTGAATATCTTCTACTAGGTGCCTTTCTTGGGGCAATTGTCAAAAGTTGATACATGAGGGGTATTAGCTGACTAGAGATAAAACATGAAACTTTATGGATTTCTGCTATGATTTAGGCCTGCAGTTCACCTTGTATGTTCCCTATGCAGAGGAGGTGCCCTGTGCTCTTATCTCAGAGCACACCCTGCCCAGACTCCACCCAACTTTAGCATTGTATGACTACCTCTGGACAAATTCTGGGGCATTAAAGGTCTCAAGGTCACAGGGTACTGCTCTAGGATTTATAGCAAGAACAAAGTCTTGATACTGCTGTCTGCATAAGGAGGTGGTTTGGGCATTGTTTTGAGGCAGTATTTGCATGCCATAATGATCTCTTCAGATAGTTTCTGTGCCTTTTTTTAATGCAGTTAGGATGGTTCTTCTGCCAGGATGAACATTCAATTATTATTTAAAAAATAGATGTCATCATGACATGAGTAGTATTTTTATGGCTTTCAGGACCCTGCAAGGCCAGAGTAGGCTAATTTTACACAGTTGAGCCCACACAAGTATATGAAAAATCACCATATACTGAATCCTGAGGTTTTTTGTTCTGAAGAGGCTGGTCATGAAATGAGGATGAGTACCTTCCTTGACCTCTGGTGAAAAACAGGTCCAGGGAAAATCCCAACACATTAGAAATTAAACCAAGGTAGGGATATAGGAGTCCTTTGCTTGCAACAAAAGAAAGAGGGAAAAAAACAGCTCCCTGTACTGTAGGGATGAACCCCCAACCGAGACCACAGACATTTGCACATGGTATTTCTTTTTCACTTACAATTTTTCTTTTTCACTTAAAATTCCCTCACAAATGCTCCATATGAACATGAAGTGGAGGGTGCCCTTCTCACCATATCAGCACAATGGCTGTGTTGATATTTGCCTTCATGGCCCTTTTCTTCCCAGTGAAAATGCTAAGGACCTATATAGGGATTTGGATGAGATTGGTCCCCATAGGGTCTTGTGTTTCAACACTTGATCCATGCTGGTACATCTGTTTGGGAAAGATTAGGCAGTGTGACCTTGAGAAAAGTTGTGTCCCTGGGGCTGGGTTTACAGGTTTCTAAATCCCAGGCCATTCCCAATGACTCATTCCCTCCCTGCCTCCCACTTGTGGACCAAGTGAACTCTCAGCTGTTCCTCTCACAAAGCCTTTGCTGTGCCACAGTAGACTCCCAGTCTGTAAATATGAGTCTGAAGTACACATTCACTTTTATAAGTTTTGCTGCCTTGGTCATGGTGTCTTCTTGCAGCAAAAGTAAGGAAGATGCAGACTTTAGTAGCTATCACTTCAGTAGATCAAATAGACTGACATTTACTCATTCAGAAGTCAAAACCAGTCAATACTTCAGTGGCCATTGCTGTTGAGTATATCAGATCATTTGGGGCTGCTAAAAAGTAGGTTGTTTGAGGGAGACACAATCCATAGACCTACACACTAGGAATGCCTATGACCCAAAACACTGGCCAGTATGGCCTGATACCCAGTTATCAAACTCCAGAAATGCACCTTTTGTAAGCTGAAGCCAGTGCTGGGTCAGGTATTTTGAGATCAGCTGTCCTTGAGTCACCCCTTTTGTGACTCCACATACATACTTCGACAAGGAGCTCCCGTGAACCCACTGATTGCATCAGCTAGACTAGTGTAGAATAAACCTGTGGTCTGTTGTTGGCATCATATCTTGGTTGTACAGATATTTCATGTCTACTCAAGGAATGCCACCTGGTACGCAGGTAAGAAAAGCAGCGTGGCAGTAGTATTTCTCCATACTCTTGTGTTCCAATTGGTCCAGAGCTGCTGCCCACCTGCACCATTGGTAGACACAGATTCCACTTAGTAAGTACTCAGATCTTCACCCAAGCTTCAAAGGGCCCATGATGGGACATGAGGATTGGTTGCCTAGCCCATGGCCAATGCACCTCTGGTGAGCTCCTCTCCTGCAGAACAAAGCTGGGCAAACTGTTTAAGAGGGCCTATACCTTCTCAGATTCTCATCCTGCATACTTTTCACTCTTGTCATGTGTTCAGGTTGGGATCAGGCTCCATTCTGATGGAGTTCCATGCTTAGGGTTCAGGAAACCCTGACCAGAGAGTTCACCAGGCTGACTTTCAGGCACAGGTATTAGTCAGCGTTGGACCAATCAGGGTTATACACAGCCTGAAGAGCAGTAGAAGGCTTGGCTGTTATAACATGTCCCTTAGGCCTTTGTCTAACCCGTGGCTAGCTCACCCCACCCTCTATCCCACAATAGGCACAGTCTTGTCTAGGCAAGGATTTCGAAGTCTCCTGCTCTTGCACCACAGCATCTGTTATTCATCCCTGCTCTCTAAAGACCTGTCTTTACTGTGTCATGGATGCAAAAGATGAAGCTGTCACCTCAGAGGGAAGGAGAAGTAGTATATTCTGGAAAAAAAAAAACTTGAGTGCTCATGTCCCAGGACTCAGACAGGTTAACTCAGGTTTGATGCTCCCACATGGAAGCAGTTTGAGAACAAAGAAAGCTGTGAGTCAAGGGATTTAAAATACATGGTTGTAAGGAAACATTTAGAAGGCCATCCTGCACAGATGTCTCTTCAGCGGTGTGTACAGATGACTCCTGAAGTAGGGTGAAATGGAAAACTTGACAAAGCTAAACTAAGCAGTGCTCAGGGTTTCTATTTAGCCACACAGGACTCGCCACTTTTACGTGGGAAGACACAGGTTTATTGATAAGAACTTTTGATCTGTAACTTGGAAATAGTCCTCTCTGCCCACCCTTACCCAGATGCTGATTACACTGAGGACTGGGAGGATGAAGGTGATGAGGACAACATGAGGTTGCTCAGTAAGGGCAGCTCTGTATTAACAGGGAGTCAGGCAAGCTTTCTCCAGAGTGCTGCCTGCCTCACCTGTGAAATTAAGACATGTTAGTTGTCAAAACACCAGATGAGCAGAGTTTGGATTGGTTGTCATTATATCATCATTGGAGTAAGGGAAAGTCAAAGAATTAGCACTTCTCTCAAAGGGTCATTCTGAAGTTGACCAACCTGGAGGGTTTCTTCATATTTAGTGGGATAATCATGAGCATGATAAAGGAAGCCTCTGAGCTAAAGGTTTGGGAGGAGGGAGGATGGGAAAGGCAGGAATGAGAGAGAGAATGTACAGAGACATTGAGAGGTGGGTGGGTTAGATTCATTCCTTAAGCTCAACCCACTTTACTTACTCCCATCTCTGTTAATGTATAAATTATAGCTAGACTTTTGGTTTTGTTTTTTAAATAGTGGTTGTGATTTTTGTATGAAACTAGTGATACTTCTTAAAAGAACTGACCCCTTTTTCCACATTTCTGAGGAAATGCAGCCTCTTTGTCCAACTCTCAATCACACTTTTAAATTTCTCAGTGCACACAATATGGCTCCAAACACTGCCATGATTGGCGAGTTCTTTCCAGTGGACTGCTCATATGTCAGTGGAGACAACTAAATGTTTAGGAATGCTAAAACTATGGAGACACTGAAGACAAGAGCAGCTTGGATTCTCTCCACTCCCCAAGCAGGGGAACAACAACTGAAGGCCAAAGGTGCAGCCTGGTGTCTTAAGTGACCAGAGATCTGTCTTAAAGGGACAGGCGCTATTAATCAGGCTTTCACTTGAGATATGGAACTGAGGAACTTGAAGAGGAATTTTCCTTGGCAGTGGGAGCTGAAACTAAAAGGAAGTGGATGCTGAAATGTCCATTCAAACTCAAGGTTTGGGTTAAGAAAATGTAATACATTGTCAAGACTGTGGCTCCATGAGTCCTTCCTGTAGGATGAGAGCCCACAGTTTGTACTTGGTGAGGTTCCTGTACTGCCCTGAAATCCAGGCTAGCTTACAGTTCTCGTGTACAGGGTTTCCCTGTCTGCCTGCAGTCCAGGTTCCTGGGTTTCCCAGAGACATTCTTCACCTCAGTGTGCATCACTCCAGGAACTCTCCTTTTCAGTCCTGGTAGTTCTCTCTTGTACCCAGGTGAGCTTGAGCAAGCAGAGCTCTATGCACCTGGGTTAAAACACTTTTCATCTATACCTAACACTATTCTTTAACACTCCAAGCCTTTTCTGTTGGAGATTCAGCTCATGGCTGCTGCTAGGCAAGGGCTCCACCAGTGAGCTGTGTGCCCAGCTGGCAGTTTCTTAATGTAATACCTGTAGCATCAGTGGCCAATCCCTACATTCTGAGTTGAGGTTGGTGAAAGATCAAATCAAACAATGAAAATAGCCAATAAACTATTTCCGGCATGGTAGTTCTTCCCAGAAGCCTGCCAGAGAACACTGGTTCTCTCCAGAGTCACTGAGGGAACAAAGCATCAACTGAGGCAAAATTTGGTTTTGTGAAAGTAAAAGTTGCTTAGTACTAATAATCCCTTGATTCTTTGTTATTCTGGGGCCAGAAACCTATGGCTTCAGGCAAATTAATACCTGTTGCTTAACATTGGTCACTTAGTGTGTGAGTGGAATAAGTTAAAGGATTTATTACTAATGCTCCCTTCCCTGGCCAGTTA
This sequence comes from Grammomys surdaster, assembly GCF_004785775.1. NCBI lineage: Eukaryota > Metazoa > Chordata > Mammalia > Rodentia > Muridae > Grammomys > Grammomys surdaster. The sequence continues at coordinate 644,891 of NW_021604737.1, read as the reverse complement.
GCCAGGAGCCCTTCACTGGGTAGGCTGGTTATACGCTTTGTGAACTAGAGAAGAATGAAAGGAAAAATAATTAAATTTTGTACACGGGCAAATATGCACAGACACATGTACATTCATACACACACATTCTATCCCACCAATCTGTCTCAAATCCACAAGCGTTCACGCATGCTTACGTGTATATACATATACCTACATATGTACATATAAACAGACAAACACACAACACACACACACATATATATATGTATATATTTGTGTGGATGGCGAATGAAGGGATAGAGGGATGGAGAGATAGAGGGATGGAGGGATGGAAGGATTTAGCAAAGCTCCCCAATACAACACCACCATCTTTATTTCTTTTCTCTGGCCTTTTCATAGACAAAGAAATCATACAAAAATTTTGCACAAAATGGGAGTTACAAAAGGATGTTGCTATTAAGTTCAAAGCAGTGATTTATTGTGTAAGAGCATTATAAACTCAAAGGTACTCTTTCCACAAGGTCTTGCATCCTCATATTGCACATCAGTGGCTTCATTGTTAATATGAGCTAGAATGGTTTTCGTTGATCACAAACTTGTCCCAAGACTATTTGTCCTCTTTTTCGTGTAAGTATGGAGCTCATTGTATTTCTAAGAGGAATGGACACATTCTATTCTTGACTATATATCTCTACCAAAGCAACTAAAACCATCTGTTAAATCTTTCTTCCTATGATCAAATCAGGATTTCAATAGTCATTAATTCACCTAAACACCATTAACTCATGAAAGTTCATTTTTATGTTGATCTGCAGGAAGTCTACTCAATAAGGTGGGCTAGTGCCCAGGGATTATTACACTAATTCGATAGTGACAGGAAAAGCATAGCACTTGCAAAAAGCCATCCTGAGATGAAGTCTCTTTGGCATCTTTCCTCTCACAGCTCAGCCATCTTGGTTCAAGCAAAAAGTTAGGCCATCTCCAGGAAGGCCACCTGCTAGCTTTAGCCCTTCCTAAACACCTCCTAACAGTACTTTACACAGCTTATTCCTTGCTATCTATCCCTTCTTCATGCTTTATTGCATGAAATTTCCTGATCCGTCAGGTAGGGTGCCTAGGAATTGAACAGAACTTATAGATTCCAATGGATACTTCTATCTCTGCACAAATAACCTCCAAGATCCAACTTGATACACCTTTATCTTGCATTCTAAGTAACTGTGAAAATTTCTACCCTAAAGTAGAAGGATTTTGTCTTCTACTGCTCCCTCTCTTAATATGAATGGTGTTTAGATATGCCAGTTCTAAGATGTTTCTTGCCAAACCCAGAGAATTTTTGTTCCAGTTAAGGTTTTTACAGGCAGGCAGGATGGCAGTTGGCAAGAGATGCTCTGTGTACTGGAGGAAGGCACTTGGTGAGAGGTGGCCTATATATAGGCAGGAAAGTAACTGGAGAGAGATGCTCTATGTACAGGGAGGAAGGCAGTTGGAGATAAATGCCTCTGTCCAAAGAGAATACCAGTTGGTGGCAATGTTCTATGTTCAACTACTCTTCACATCATCTGTACTCTTAGGTACAGATTAGACACTTGGATTCTAGCTATATTTTGCTCATCCATGGAGGCATCTACAAAAGAGAGGGGAAAATCCCTATGGAAAGAACTGCCCCATATTAAAAGAGTGCTTCCCAATTTTGATAGCTAAATACCCTCTTTATTCTGATATTTCTAAATGAGCCCCCCCCCCAAGAGACACACATCCTTCTATAGAAATCCTGGCATGTACCAGTAGAATGTCTTTGCTTATATTGACACTGGGACCCATGGAGACCCCAATGCAGATACAGTTGTGATTTTCCTTGTCTGAATTCAAAGGAATCAAAATGGATTAAGCATCTTTCACTGAAAATTATGACCAATCATGCCCAAAATTTTGATTAAAGGACCAATTGTCTATACAGCCACTAAATATATGGTGTTAATTTTGGATCACGACCCCCCTAAGCAGGCTGCAGACTTCCTTACTCCAGCAGAAACAGGTCAGAGAGGCTCCTGGGTAAGAAAATGTCTGGAGCTCCTGTTGTCCTTGGGGCAGAGTGGCTGGACAACTGTCCTCTATGTAGCATCTGCTGTGTCCACCAAGTGACTGCATTACCTGCTCCAGCCCAGTGTGTACTTTACTTAGCTTTGTTAGGACAGAGTAAAAGAGACACACAACAGTAAAGAATGACAACTGCAGGCCTCATCCCCTGTGAACAGTGCCCATTAGGATAAGAAGGGTAATCTTGTTGGAAAGATACAGATGGCTCAGCAAAGCATGTTTTCCTCCTCCCATCATGGTCACAGCTATGGGGCAGGGTATCTGAGGGAGGGACCCTTTTATGCTTGTTCAAAAAAGAGAAAAGTTGGGATAACTACTGCAGAGCAAGGGGTATTTTGCCATTGCCACCAAAACCAACACAATCAACACCACCACCACCACAACAACAGACTTGGTGATAGAGAACTCAGAAGGTAGTCATTTTGAGAGCCTAATGACCAGGCATGTCTGCTGAGGCTATGGTATATGTAGTGGCTTTGGCATCTTCTCAGCTGGCTGAAGAAATAGGACATGTTGGTTTAAGAAGAGACAGAAGCCAAGCAAGAAAGATCCAACTCCTCTTGGAGTGGGCCAGGAAATAAGGCTTGAAATGGGAACATCTGTGCTGTGATGGGAGTCCAAAGCCAAGAAGAGGTAACTGTCCCTACAAGTCTGGCCAGTACGAAGCAGAGCAGTCTTCTGAGGGGGGAGTGAGGATTATAAGAAATTCTGAAAAGAAGACTCTGAGATAAAGGTTAGAAATGGAGAGAGCTATCTAGTCAGTACTGCAGCAGTCCGGCATTTCTCTTAGGCTTTACATACTTTACAGTACCACGGGAAACAAAGTCTCAAGCTGGAGAAACAATGGCTGACATACATTCGATATCTGTACCCATGCAGAGGCCTTCCTATTCCTTTTTTTCCTCCAAGATTAATAGAATACTGAGTCCCTCAACATGAACTTCAAATGTATCTCCTTATTCTTCCATGGGTCAACGGACCAGACAATCTGCCAGTAGACCCTGGCCTGACTTGACTCTGACTGACAAGCAGGCTTTCACAGAAGCAGGCAAAATGGCTCCTGACAAGGCAGGTAGGCCTTACCTCAGAACAGGCACAAAGCTCCTGCTTGTACAGCCTTCTGAAGCCCAAAGAAAGCTGAATGCGAGCCAGGCTCCATGGTGAGAACCAGTCTCAGTGAATGAGTTGTCCTCTTAATTTCTGAGAATACATGCTCACCCACTAATCCATGTCCCATCCATCCTACAACTTTTATGGCTCTCTGGATCTTGCTATGGAGATATGACTTAAACATGTTGTTTCAGCTCAGAGATCCAACCCAGGCTGAAGACTAGGGCACTAAGCAAATCAAAGCTTTCTACTTCTCTCTCTACACAGCCATATGGAGAGGGATTTCAAATGTCCACCCACAACCAACAGACCCCAAGCAGGCCATTTGGTAACCTACCCTATGGCATACTTTGGCAGGTGGAGCCCAGTGCCCCAAGCCCTAGCAGAAAAAAGGATAGAATACCTACAAGCCCATGTCATCAGAGAAGTTGAAGCCTTCACTCATATTCTGTCCAAATACAGAGTAGAGCAAAGCCCCTATCAAATGGTGTCTTAGTCAGGGTTTATATTCCTTCACAAAGCATCATTACCAAGAAAGAAGTTGAAAAGGAAAGTGTTTATTCAGTTTACATTTTCACATCGCTGTTCATCACCAAAGGAAGCCAAGTCAGGAATTCACACAGGGCAGGAACTTGGAGGCAGAAGCCAATGTAGAAGCTATGGAGGGGTGCTGCTTACTGGCTTAGTTCCCCTTACTTGCTCAGCTTGCTTTCTTAGAAAATCCAATACTACCAGCCCAGGGATGGCACCACCCATAATGGGTCTTCCAACCCTTGATTACTAATGGAGAAAATGCTTTACAGCTGGACCTCCTTCATGCAGGCATTTCCTCAGGCTCCTTTCTCTGTGATAATTCCAGCTTGTGTCAAGTTGACACACAAAACCAGCCAGTACAACTAACCCCTTGTCAGCTTGACAAAAAAAGTCACTATTAAGCCTCAACCCTTACATTCTTATTCATCCCCAAGATATAAATAAGTTTAAAATACCCACAGTCATTACAAATTAAAATATCAATTCCTTTAAAATGTCCAATGTTTTTAAAAATTTGATGTCTCTTAACTGTGGGGTCCACTAAAATTCTTACTTCAAGACGCAAAAATATTAGGGCATAGTCACAATCAAAAGCAAAAGCAAACTCTAACAGTCCAATGTCTGGGATTCACTCACGATCTTATGGGTTCCTCCACAAGCTTGGGTAACTTCTCCAGCTGTGTCCTTTGTAGCACACACCTTGTCATCTAGGCTCCAGCTGCCTCTACTCCACTGTTGCTGCTGTTCTTGGTGGTCATCTCATGGTACTGGCATCTCCAAAACACTGCTGTCTTCTGTTGCAAATGCACTTCATTTTCCCAAATAGTCTCTCATAGGCTCTTTTCAGGGTGCTAAGCCTCAAATTTTCTGCATGGCCACTTCACTCTTGGACCTTAAACTGCCACTGAGGCTGCACCTTCACCAATGGCCTCTCCTGGACTCTCACAGTGTTAAGCATCAGCTGCTACCTTCATGTTTCAAAACCAGTACCCCTTGGGTGACTGGTAACATTACCAAGTCTGGCTGCCAACATGAGGTGCAATCATGGCTGCCTCTGGAACACAGATTCTCTGTGCTCTCAGGAAACACTTTCCATCAGATTTCACCTTAGTCATGCTGGGGGCTTAATAACTGCAAATTTCTTAGTTCTAGCTAGCCAGCATCAAACGTCTCAGTAATGCAAGGTTTTGCTTTAATAGTTCTGGTATCTTATTAATCACAGTTGATTCTCATCCCCAGCTAACCAAAACCACAGAATATTAATCAAAACAGCAGTGGCTCTTATAAGAGTCTTTAATCTTCCCTCTGAAGTTTCACAAGCCAGGCCTCTATAATTTGCACTGTTCTCAACATTATCTTCCACGCTCCTAGAGAACATCCCACTGAGCTCTTAACACCCCAGTGGCTCTTCTAGCTCAAAGTTCCAAAGTCCTTCCACAGTCCTCCCAAAAACATGGACAGACTATCACAGGAGTACCCGACTCCTGGTTCCAGTTTGTCTTAATCAGGCTTTGTATTCCTGTACAAAACATCCTGACCAAGAAGTAAGTTGGGGAGGAAAGGGTTTATTCAGCTAACATTTCCACATTGCTGTTCATCACCAAAGGAGGTCAAGACAGGAACTCACATAGGTCAAGAAGATGGGGGCAGGAGCTGATGCAGACGCAGTGGAGTAGTGCTGCTTACTGGCTTCCTTCCCCTCACTTGCTCAGCTTTCTTTACTATAGAATGCAGGACTCACAGAGCAGAGAAGACACCATTCACAATGTGCCCTCAAACCCTTCGTCACTTATTGAGATAAGGTCGTATAGCTGGATCTCACGCAGGCATTTTTTTCAAGGAAGTTTCCTTTCTCTGTGATAACTCCAGCTTCTGTCAAGTTGACACACAGAACCAGCCAGTAGAGAGGAACTTATGAGTGATGGTAGCACTCTTGGGGGAGAACCACCCTGGGATTTCTGAGTCAAATCTGTGAGTCACATAACTGTTCCCAGCTGACACGCACACGGATCTCTGGATCCAGCCTCACATCTATCTCATCCTTGTAATATGCCATCATCATCCGTTCTACCTGGCTTGCTGTCTTTGGATTTAGAATATCTGGGAGTAAAAAACTAGGTCTTCCAGCAAAAGGCTTCGAAAGACTGGGTCTTAAGCCTCAGAGTGTTTTGCAAAGCCTGAGGATTGAACATCCTGTAGGAACCTACAGGAAATCCTTGGCTCCAGTGGCTTACATCCAGACTTGGCAGATTGAGGAGCTGGGAGAATTTGAACCATGCCAAGTCAACAATGTAGAGGGACACTAGGATAAGCTACTTGTAGCACAGTCCTCATAAACAGACTGAAGTGACACACCTTATCCTTGACAAAAATGACAGCAGATCAGTCTTATACCAGTGAGCATATATATACCTAGAGTAGGAAGCATACTACCCTTAAATGGCCCATGTTGCATGAGGTACAAATAATGGGGCCTGTCTCTTTTATCTGCAGCAGAAAAGAGCTCTTCACTAAGAGGTCCCATGGCCCCACTACAAGCTGAAGACAAACTTCTAGTGCCCATTTGGATGAGCTGAGCTACAATGTCCATCAGCTGCTACTTAAATGACATGCCTGGAGAAGAACCTAGAATGTACTTTCCCCCTCATATTGTTCATGGCTGGGCATCCTGTCTGCATCCACTGCAGCATCACAAAGTTACCGCCTGTTGTTCCCCTATCAAGTTTAAGGGAGTTTGATGACCACAACTCCTCTGTCCTCTGGAAGATGCTTTTTTGGATTAGTGTCTGGCAGCAGGCTAGCTGGGCTTAAGTTAACAGAATTGGATATTGCAGTGGTCCAGGACAAGTGTCTGATTATTTCAGCTTTGTACATCTACCTCTGTTACCCCAGAGAAGGACCAACATAGCATGCAATGTGGACCCCTTTGTAATCACTGACATAGCACCAGGCATCCTTCTTCCCCCTTCCTCTCCTGGTGTCTCTGGCTTCCCCTCTGGGTTCTCTCTTATCTATTGTATGCTTTTCTCTTACACAGGTATGGTTATTTTAAACCCTTTGAGCAATCTCCAGTAATCAGGACCTACTCATATACTCAAACTTTTTAAACATTTGAAGTTTCTTTTCCATTATACAAGGCACACCACACAAGTCACAGTCATAGCCTGAGGAAGATGTGTGTTCCTCTCAGTAAGAGCAAGTGTGGGAGACCTGGCACTGCCACCTGTTGCCCATTCAGCGGTATGGACAAGAAAGGGATACCCTCCTCTGCCCTTGTACCTCCCCACTTACAGCAAGCAGGAGACTTGGCTCTGGTGTGACTAGAGCAGGAGAGCTCTACCTGCCACTCACTTGCTACAGCACTTGGGAGTTCAGGCCCTGGACCTTGCCTGGGCAGCACAACAGAGCTAGCCATGAATGTATGGGTTGTGTATGAGTGGACTCCAAGCATCCTGCCTGGGGATTGTCTGCTAGGCAATTGAGAGGATGAATGAGAGATTCCTCTTCATTCCTTCATCTCATGATATCTATGGAAGGCAGGAGAGATAGCACTGTAATCTGTAACAGAACTGGCCATGTTCCTCACTAGCTTCAATACTCAGGAGATGAGGACTGGCACCTTAGCTGGGTAGCAGGTTCCAGATCACCCTGTTTGGAGAGAATGTTGGTCAACATCTATCTACAAAGGCCACTGAAGCACTCTGCTGCCTGTAATTGTTAAAAAACTAAACATCTGTCTCACCGAACCACTGAATTGAGAGAAGCTAATCTTATTTTCAAGAACATGGTAAGCTCTCAGTGGCCCAAAATAGAGACAGCCACTGTGGCCTATATCCTGTTGTGCTTGTTCCATTCCTTGCTCTGATATCATGAAGAGTCACTGTGATAGAAAATTGAGTGTCCTACATTTAAGACTGTGGGCTGGGCTGTAGTTTTTCCCCTACAGATCAGAGAGCTGGAGTTGGTGACCTGTGGGACCCCTTCACTGGCTGGGTGTGCTACTCTAGTTGTTTATCACCATCAGAATCACCCCATCAGAGGAAGCACCCTGAAAGAGATGGGTGAAAAGATTGTCTTGGGGACCTGCAACATCCCAGCTCATGTCTCTGGGCAAACTGAATGAGATCTTGAAATCCCTGAAGAAAAAAAAAAAAAGAACATAATGAACCGATAGGCTAGAAGTGCTTCCATGATTGCCATTGCTTTACATTGTCACAGGAAGAAGAGCCGATTTACTGCCTGTGCCCTCCATTCTGGAGCTGTGGCTGCCTCGTGTCTGTAGAAGAAATCTGAAGAGGAAATTCCCCTGTCACCTGAGACTCTGACAAGGAAACCTCATCACCCTCTGAGAATATTGGGTGCTTAAATAGGCTGAGAAATAGAATCAGGCCTTGCCTGTCAAGACTCAGTTGTTTCCCAAGGGCTCCAAAGACTAAAAACCCATCATATACCTTCAAACAAAATGGTTGCTTTGAAAGAGGCAGGACACAGAACACAATGAAAGGGTAAATGAGTATGGGAGGGTGCATCACAACCTGGGCCTTGTTCACCAGCCTAACATCAGTAGACGCTTCCGGGTTCTAGTAACATCAAACTTGTCCCATCTAGCTACTGAGTGTGCTCCAGGAGGAAACATATTTGACCTGATAATGAAGGATGTCCTGTTTCAGGACGAAGAGGCAATGAACTATTTAGACAGATTATGGAATGAATAACATACTGCCACAACCCTGACATTGTCCATCCAGACATAAAACCCTAGAATATCCTCAGAAATGCAGAGGATAATGTGAAGTTGACAGAACTGTCCTGGCCATCAATTGTAGACCTGGCTCCTTACTGAATTGGCTTTGAGGGATCAAGGGCTGTTATATCCCAGAGCTCATACTAGGGGACTCATATTATGACTAGGAGGCAGATGTGTGGAGTATGGGTATGTACCTCTATTTTGTCACTACTGGGTACTACCCCATCAGAGGCAGCATCATAAAAGAGACTGAGAAGAAGATTGCCATAGGGACCTTTGACATTCCAAAATATGTCTCTGGGAAACTTGGAAACCTAATTCACCAGATCCTCACATTTTCCCTAGAGATGAGGCCATCCATTTAAGACATTAAGCAACATCCATGGCTCATGAAATGTGAACTATGTATCCCAACTGTGACCTACCCAGTTTCCAATATTATAGTCATGCTCTGTGGCATGGAGTTTAATATCTATGAGAACTTGGAGTCTCTGCAAATGAAGAAATAAGATGAATGAATAGGGATATATTTGATTTTAAAAGAACAGGTACACAACCTATTTTGAGTATGCATCTACCACTTTAGCCAAGCCTTTGGATCCGTGCCCTACACCACCTCCAACAGCAGCACATACCTCTAACTCTGGTCTTCCCCTAAATAGAAGGGCCAGTAAGCCCAACTTTGGCCTCCTCCACATCAAGCCCTCAGCAGAGCAGGGGCTTATTGCCTTGACACTATCAGGACACAAGGTGGCCAGAAGTGTTTTCATGCCTCCCATTGCTCTACATTGTCCCAAAAAAGAAGAGCAGCGCTTCTAGCTGTGCTGTCCATTCTGGAGCTGTGGCTCCCCCATGTGTCTGCAGCAGCATATTGGAAGAAAAAAAAATGCCTCTGCTACATTAGTAAGATTTTGACATGGAAACATCATCTCCCCCTCAGAATATTGGGTGCTTCGAGAGACTGCCCATGAGAATCAGGACTTGCCTGTCATGCCTCTGTTGCTTCAACATGTATCTGAAGACAAAAGATCACCTGACATCGTCCAACGAAGTGGTTCATCTGAAAGAGGCGGGACACAGAAACCAATGATAGAGTAAAAAGAGTATGAGATGTTGCTTCACAACCTTGACTCTTTCCACTACACCATCCTAAAATCAGTAGACATTTCCAGGTTCTACTATGTTCAAACTCGACCATCTAGTTACTGAGGGTACTTCAGGAGGAACCATCTTTGACCTGATCGTGGAGGATTTTTTTTTGCAGGAGGCAAAAGATATATATATTCAGGCATATAGTGTCAGTCATAAAGTACTAATACAACCTTGACATCATCCATCTAGACAAAATTCCCTATTTTTCTTCAGAAATGGAGAGTGTAATATGGAGGGGATACACTTTGGCCTGGCCATCAAGTGTAGACAGAGAGTCTCACTGAAATAGCAATGTGGGAACAAGGGCTTTTATGCCCCAGAGCTTGGACTATGGGAGCCACAGGATGGCAAAGAGGCAGATATGTGAGCCTGGGAAAGCTACTCTATTTAACGAACACTGGGTATCATAAGTTCAGAGCAAGGACTATGAAAGAGATGGATAGAAACATTTCCATGGGGACCTGTAAAACTGCAGCTCAAGTCTCTTTGCAACTGGAAAACATTATTCACCAGATCCACTGAAATATCGAAGAGATAATGCCCTTTATTGTAGTCATTGAAATACATCCATGGGTCATGAAATGTGAAGGAAATAGCCCAACGGTGACTTATCCAGATTACAATATTATACATATTCTCTGAGGCATGGTTTTAAATGCCAAAAATCCTGGTAACCATGAAAAACACATGGTTATATTATGGGTACTTATTTGATTTTCAAAGAACAGGTACACAAGAGGCTTGAGAATGGATCTCCCACTTCAGCTGAGTCTTTGGGTCCTTGTACTATGCCAATGCCATCATAAGCATATTCCTCTAACTTTCTGGTCCTCCTAAGTAAAGGGCAAGTAAGCCCAACTATGGCTTCCTCCGCATCTGGCCCTCAGGAGAGCATGAGCCTGATGTCCTGACACTATCTGCACACAAGATTGCAAGAGGTCCTTCCATGCCTACCTTTGGTTCACATTGTCCCATGAAGAAGAGCAGATTTACTACCTGTGTGCTCCATTCCAGGGCTATGACTGCAGCAGCATATCAGAAGAGGAAGTGCCCCTGCCACATGAGGAAGACTAGGACAAGGAAATCTCACCAAACCCTCAAAAATTTGGGATGTTCAAGAGAATGAGAATCAGGCCTTGCCTGTCAAGACTCTGGTGCTTCCCAAGGGCTCCAAAGACAAAAAAAGCCACCATATTCTTTCCAACAAACTGGTCCTCTGAAAGAGGCACTATGCAAAATCCAATGAAAGTGTAAACAAGCATGGGAGAGTGTAGTGCAATCTTTATACAGTTCACTATATCATCCTAATACCAGTAGACTTTTGCAGCTTCTAGTGTGATCAAAGAGGTCTGTATTGACACAGTGTGCTCTAGGAGGAAACTTCTTTGACTGGTTTATAGAGGATTTCCAGCTTCAGGATGATGAGGCAAAAAAATGAAAAAAAAAAAGGAATTCAGTCATATGGTATTAAATACAACCTTGACATTATCAGTTCATACAGGAAACACCATGTTTTCCTCAGAAATGTAGAGTGTAATATGGAGGGAGTAGACTTTGGCCTGGCCATCAATTGCAGACTCAGCACCTTACTGAAATGGCAGTGTGGGAACAAGGGCTTTTATGCCGCAGATCTTGGGCTATGGGATCCACACAATGTCAAGGAGGCAAATGTGTGGAGTCTGGCCGTGCTCCTCTATTTTATCACCACTAGGTATCAGAGCAAGCACCATGAAAGAGATCGAGAAATTGATTGCCATGGGGACTTCTAACATTGCAGCTCAAGTCTCATGCCACTTGAAATCATGATTCACCAGATCTACTAGTTCCTCCAGAGATGAGTCCCTGCATAGAAGACATTGAAAGACATACATGGGTCATGAAATGTGAAAGAAATATCACAACTGTGAGCTATTCAGGTCACAATATTTTAGACATGCTCTGAAGCATGGAGTTAAATGCCAAGGAAATCTTGGTATCCCTTAAAAAATGTGGTGACATGATGGGTACATATTTGATTTTCAAAGAACAGCTTCACAAGAGGCTTAAACATGGATTTCCCACTTCAGCCAAGCCTGTGGATTCTTGTACTATGACAGTGCCATCATGAGCATATCCCTCTATTTCTGGTCCTCCTCCCAAGTGAAGGGCAAGTGAGTCCAACTTTGGCTTCTTCCTCCACATCTGGCCACCAAGAGAGCATGGGCCTGTTGTCCTGACAGTAATCAGGACACAAGATGGCAAGAAGTTCTTTCATGCCTGCTTTTGCTTCATATTGCCCCATGAAGAAGAGCAGATTTACTACCTGCCGCAGATCCATTCTGCCACTGTGGTTGCCCCATGTGACTGCAGCAGCATATCAGAAGAGGAAGTGCCCCTGCCACATGAGGAAGACTAGGACAACGAATCTCACCAAACCCCCAGAATATTGGGATGTTCAAGAGAATGAGAATCAGGCCTTGCCTGTCAAGACTCTGGTGCTTCTCAAGGGCTCCAAAGACAAAAAAAAAAAAAAAAAAAAAAAAAAAAAGTACAGCTTCCAACATTGTGGCTCTTCTGAAAGAGGCAGCACACAGAACCCAGTGAAAGGGTAAACAAGTATGGGAGAGTACATCACAACCTTGACCTTGTTCACTACACCAACCTAACATCAGTAGGCTCTCTAATGTTCTAGTAACATCAAAGTTGTCCATCTAGTTACTGAGTGTGCTCCATATGAAACATTTAATAATGGCGGATGGCCTGTTGCAGGAAGAAGAGTCAAAGCAAACATTCAGACAGATTGTGGAAACCATAATGTACTCCCACTACCTTGACATTGTCCATCCAGACATAAAACCCTAGAATATCCTTAGAAATGCAGAGGATAAGGTTAAGTTGATATAACTGTCCTGGCCATCAATTGTAGACCTGGCCCTTTACTGACTTGGCGGTGTGGGACCAAGGGCTGTTATGTCCCAGACCTCATACTAGGGGACCCATATTATGATTAGGAGGGAGATGTGTGGAGTATGGGTATGTACCTCTATTTTGTCACTACTGGGTACTACTCCATCAGAGGCAGCATCATGAAAGAGACTGAGAAGATTGCCATGGGGACCTTTGACATTCCAAATTGTGTCTCTGGGCAACTTGGAAACCTAATTCACCAGATCCTCACATTTTCCCTAGAGTTGAGGCCATCCATTTAACACATTAAGCGACATCCATGGCTCATGAAATGTGAACTATGTATCCCAACTGTGACCTACCCAGTTTCCAATATTATAGACATGCTCTGTGGCATGGAGTTTAATACCTATGAAAACTTGCAATCTCTGCAAATGTAGAAATATGATAAATCAATGGGGACATATTTGATTTTAAAAGAACAGGGGCACAAATTGTTTGAGCATGCATCTACCACTTCAGCCAAGCCTTTGGATCCATGCCCTACATCACCCCATCACCAGGACATGCCTCTAACTCTGGTCTTCCTCTAAATAGAAGGGCCAGTAAGCCCAACTTTGGCCTCCTCCACATCAAGCCCTCAGCAGAGCAGGGGCCTATTGCCTTGACACTATCAGGACACAAGGTGGCCAGAAGTGTTTTCATGCCTCCCATTGCTCTACATTGTCCCCCAAAAAAGAAGAGCAGCGCTTCTAGCTGTGCTGTCCATTCTGGAGCTGTGGCTCCCCCATGTGTCTGCAGCAGCATATTGGAAGAGAAAATGCCTCTGCCACGTGAGCAAGATTTTGACATGGAAACATCATCTCCCAATCAGGGTGCTTCAAGAGACCGCCCATGAGGCTCAGGACTTGCCTGTCACGTCTCAGTTGTTTCAAGATATATTTGAAGACAAAAAACCATCGAATACTTTACAACAAAGTGGATCCTCTGAAATAGGTGGGACACAGAACCCAATTACAGGGTAAGAGAATATGGTTGATTCACAACCTTGACTCTTTTCACTACACCATCCTAAAATCAGTAGACTTTTCCAGGTTATACTACATTAACACCGTTCAATCTAGTTACTGAGTGTACTTCAGGAGGAAACATCTTTATCCTGATCACAGAGGATTTTCTACTGCAGAAGAAAAAGGCATTAAAATATTCAAGCATATAATTTCAGTCATAAAGTACTAATACAACCTTGACATTGTCAATCAAGACAGTAAGCCCCTACTTTTCTTCAGAAATAGAGAGTGTAATGTGGAGGGAGTAGACTTTGGCCTGGCCATCAAGTGTAGACAGAGAATCTCACTGAAATAGCAATGTGGGAACAAGGGCTTTTATGCCCCAGAGCTTGGACTATGGGAGCCACAGGATGGCAAAGAGGCAGATATGTGAGCCTGGGAAAGCTACTCTATTTAACGAACACTGGGTATCATGAGTTCAGAGCAAGGACTATGAAAGAGATGGACAGAAACATTTCCATGGGGACCTGTAAAATTGCAGCTCAAGTCTCTTTGCAACTGGAAAACATTATTCACCAGATCCACTGAAATATCGAAGAGATAATGCCCTTTATTGTAGTCATTGAAATACATCCATGGGTCATGAAATGTGAAGGAAATATCCCAACAGTGACTTACCCAGAGTACAGTATTAAAGATATGCTCTGAGGCATAGTTTTAAATGCAAAGATCTTGGTATCCATGGAATAAAACCATGGTGATATGATAGGTACATATTTGATTTTCAATGATCAGGTACAGAAGAGGCTTGAACATGGATTTCCCATTTCAACCAAGTAAGTGGATCCAATGCCATCATGAGCACATCCCTGTATCTCTGGACTTCTTTTCAAGAGAAGGGCAAGTGAACCCAACTTTGCCTTTTTCCACATCTGGCCCTCATGAGAGCATGGGCCTGATGCCCTGACACTATCTGGACACAAGATGGCAAGAAGTCCTTCCATGCCTGCCTTTGCTTCATATTGTCAATGAAGAGCAGATTTACTACCTGTGTCTTCCGTTCTACCACTGTCGCTGCCCCATGTGACTCCAGCATCATATCAGAAGAGGAAGTGTCCTTGTCACATGAGGAAGACACTGACAAGGAAATGTCATCCCTCTTCATAATATTGGGTGCTTCAGGAGACTGAAAAAGAGAGTTAAGCCTTGCCTGTCAAGACTCTGGTGCTTTCCAAGGGCTCCAAAGACAAAAAACTACCATGTAGCTTCCAACAAAGTGGATTCTCTGAAAGAGGAAGAACACAGAACTCAATGAAAGGATAAACAAGTATGAGAGGGTGCATCACAACCTTCACATTGTTCACTACACCATCCCAAGATAATTAGCCTCTTCCAGATTCAGGTAACATCAAACTTGTCCATCTAGGTACTGACTGTGCTTCATATGGAAACATATAATAATGGCCGATGGCCTGCTGCAGGAAGAAGAGGCAAAGAAAACATTTAGACAGATTGTGGAAGGAATAACGTATTGCCACAACCTTGACATTGTCCATCCAGACATAAAACCCTAGAATATCCTCAGAGATGCAGAGGGTAGTGTGAAATTGATAGAACTGTCCTGGCCATCAGGTGCAGACCTGGCCCCTTACTGATTTGGCAGTGTGGGACCAAGGGCTGTTATGTCCCAGAGCTCATACTAGGGGAGCCATATTATGATTAGGAGGCAGATATGTGGAGTTTGGGTATGTTCCTGTATTTTATCACCATTGGGTACCACCCCTTCTGAGGAAGCACCATGAAAGAGACTGAGAAGAAGATTGCCATGGGGACCTTTGACATTCCAAAATATGTCTCTGGGAAACTTGGAAACCTAATTCACCAGATCCTCACATTTTCCCTAGAGATGAGGCCATCCATTTAAGACATTAAGCGACATCCATGGCTCATGAAATGTGAACTATGTATCCCAACTGTGACCTACCCAGTTTCCAATATTATAGTCATGCTCTGCGGCATGCAGTTTAGTACCTACGAGAACTTGGAGTCTCTGCAAATGAAGAAATAAGATGAATGAATAGGGATATATTTGATTTTAAAAGAACAGGTACACAACCTATTTTGAGTATGCATCTACCACTTTAGCCAAGCCTTTGGATCCGTGCCCTACACCACCTCCATCAGCAGCACATACCTCTAACTCTGGTCTTCCCCTAAATAGAAGGGCCAGTAAGCCCAACTTTGGCCTCCTCTACATCAAGCCCTCAGCAGAGCAGGGGCTTATTGCCTTGACACTATCAGGACACAAGGTGGCCAGAAGTGTTTTCATGCCTCCCATTGCTCTACATTGTCCCAAAAAAGAAGAGCAGCGCTTCTAGCTGTGCTGTCCATTCTGGAGCTGTGGCTCCCCCATGTGTCTGCAGCAGCATATTGGAAGAGAAAATGCCTCTGCCACGTGAGCAAGATTTTGACATGGAAACATCATCTCCCCCTCAGAATATTGGGTGCTTCGAGAGACTGCCCATGAGAATCAGGACTTGCCTGTCATGTCTCTGTTGTTTCAAGTTGTATCTGAAGACAAAAAACCACCAAATACTTTACAACAAAGTGGATCCTCTAAAATAGGCAGGACACAGAGCCCAATGATAGGGTAAACATGTATTGGCAGTACATCACAACCTATACATTGTTCACTATACACTATCTTAACATCATTAGCCTCTTTCACATTCTTGTAAGATCAAAGTGGTCCATCAACTTACTGAGTGTGCTCCAGGAGGAAGCATCTTTGATCTGATCATGGAGAATGTCCAAGTACAGGAGGATCAGAGAAAAAATGTTCAGGCATATAGTGTCATTCATGAATTACTAATAAAATCTTGACATTGTCTATTGAGATAGGAAACCCTAGATTTTCTTCAAAGGCAGAGAGGGTAATGTCATGATAGTTGACTTTGGCCTGGCCATCAAGTGCAGACCCAACACCTTACTGAAACGGCAGTGTGAAACCCAGGACTTTTATGCCCTAGAAGTCTTACTATGGCAGACATTTGATGGTAAGGGATCAGATGTGTGGAATCTGGGTGTGCTATTCTAGTTTATCACCACTGGACGACACTACTTTAGAGGAAGCCACATGAAAGAAAAAAGAAAGGAAAGCTATAAGCTCTATATAAAGACTGCCACTGGGACCTGTGATATTCTCCCACACTTTTGTGGGCAACTTGAAAATCTAATTCACCATATCTTCACAGTTCCTTCAGATGAGGCCCTCCATTGAAGACATTGAGAGAAATCCATGAGTCATGAAAGGTGAAGTAAATACTGTGAATGGGACCTCACCAGATTAAAACAACATAGTCATGCTCTGAGGCATGGGTTTTAAGGCCAATGAGATCTTGAAATCCCTGTAAAAGCAAATATGGTGAACAGATGAGTACATATTTGATTTTAAAAGAACAAGTACACAAGGGGCTTGAGCACGGACCTGCCTCTTCAGCCAAACTTGTGATTCCATGCCCTATGCCACCCCCATCACTAGCACATCCCTCTGTCTCTGATTTTCCTTTAATTAGAAGGGTCAGTGAATCCAAGTTGGCCTCATCCACATCTTGCCCTTGGGACTGCATCGTATTGTTGCCCTGATACTATCAGGACACAAGATGTCAAGAAGTGTTTTCATGCCTGTCATTGCTTCACATTGTCCGAAGAACAGCCAAGAAACTGTCTGTGCCCTTCATTCCGTAGCTTTGGCTAACCTGTGTGTCTGCTGCACCAGGATATAGGAAGAAGGAATGACTCTGCCACCTGAGGAAGACTGACAAGGAAATCTCATCACCCCGTCAGAATATTGGGTGCTTCTGGGTGCTTCAAGTGATTGTGCAAGAGAATCAGGTCTTTCCTGTCAAGACTCTGTTGCCTCCAGAGGGTTCCAAAGACAAAGACCCACAATATATATTTTCCATGAAAGTTCCTCCTCTGAAAGAGGCAGGATGCAGAACCCAATGAAAGGATAAGTGTGGGACGGTGCATTACACCCTTGACATTGTTTGCCACACCATCCTAAGTTCATTAGCCTCTTCCAGGTTCTAGTGGCATCAAACTGGGTCCATCTAGTTACTGAGTGTGGTCCAGGAGGAAACTTCTTCGACCTGATAATTGAACATGTCCCACTGCAGGAGGAAGTAGAAAAAATAATATTCAGTCAGATATAGAGTCAGTCATAAAGTACTGCCACAATCTTGACATTGTTCATGGAGACATTAAACCTTCAAAAATTTTTCAAATTGCAGACAGAAATATGAAGCTAATTGAGGATGATTTCCAAGTTGCAAATCAAAAGTTCTTCTCACATAAAAGAGTTATCTGTGCACTAGGCAGCATTCTTTGAGAAGACATGAACAAATATCTGTGATCCTGATGTTCAACCAACAATAGACCACAGAATTATTTCACCCAAGTCTAACTTATTCAACCAGTGGATTTACAGAAGCTCCATGCTCAAGTATGCATGTGGCTTCACTGATAATAAGGTATGACTCAAGTACAGTTCTCAAAGTTTCTGACACAGTACTGCCTTCATCTTAGAAAAGCTGCATTTCTGGAGCCTCTGATAACTGTATATCTGGACATGCTTGTCATTGTTGAACAATATAAGTACCCCAAGTTGGTAGGACTTTGTATTTGCTCTTCCTTTAAATAACCTACATTTTAGCAGTCCCAAATGTGATTATATACTCAACCTCAAGGGCCACTAATATATGTGCTGTCTTTGACTTGTGAATGAGTAAATGTCAGCCTATTTGATCCACTAATGCAATAGGAACTAAGGTCTGCATCTTCCTTACTTCTGCTGCAATAAGACACCATGATCAAGACAGCAAACTTATAAAAGTGAATGTGTACTTCAGACTCATATTTACAGACTAAGAGTCTTGTGGCACAGCAAAGGCATTGTGAGAGGAACAGCTGAGAGCTCACTTGGTCCACAGGTGGGAGGCAGAGAGGGAATGAATCATTGGGAATGGCCTGGGATTTTCAAACCTGCAAACCAAGCTCTAAGGACACAGCTCTTTCCAAGACCACACTGCCTAATCCTTCCCAAACAGATGTACCAACATTGATCGGTGTTGAATCACAGAATCTTATGGGGACCAACCTCATTCAAACCCCTACATAGGTCCTTAGCATCTTCACTGGGAAGAAAAAGGCCATGAAGGCAAATATCAACACAGCCACTGTGCTGATATGGTGAGAGGGATACCCTCCACTTTGTGTTCACATGGAGCATTTGTGTGGGAATTGTAATTGAAAAAGAAACACCATCTGTGGTCTTGGTTGGGATTTTGTTCCTATAGTCCCTATATATAAATATATAAATATATATATAACCTATATATATATATATAACATATATATATATATATAAAAAACCAGGGAGCTGGTTTTTTTCTTTTGTTGCAACCAAAGGACTCCTATGTACCTATCTTGCTTTAATTTCTAGTCCATGTGGTGGGATTTTCCTTGGACCTGTCTTTCAGTAAATGTCAAGGAAGGTACTCAACCTCACTTCATGGCCAGCCTCTTCAGAAAGAGAAACCTCAGGAGTCAGTTTATGGTTGTTTCCTACTGTTGTGTGGGCTTGACTCTGTAAAATTAGCCTACTCTGGCCTTGCAGGGACTGAAAGCCATAAAAATACTAGCCTGGAAAGCACAGAGAAGCATCTGTTTTGATATCGATGTTCTAAGCATCTGAATTCAAATTTTAAGTCCCATGACAACATCTAGTTTTTTAAGAAAATAATTGAATTTTCATCCTGGCAGAAGAACCTTCCAAACTGTGTGAAGCAAAGGCACAGATACTATCATATCACATCATAGTGGCTTTCTAATACTGTCCCAAACAAAGCCCAAAGCACCTACTTATGCAGACAGCAGTGTCAAGTGTTCAAATTTGCTTTTTTTTTCTTTTATTCAATGGACTTATATATTTGGAAATGCTCAATATACAAGATGCCCACACAATTATAATTGTTACCCAATAACTAAACTTTGATATGAATTGTTACCCGAGCCTGCCAGAGACCCACACATCTTCCTTTATGCTGCTAGCCTCTTCTCCTCCCTTTCCTCTTCCTTTCTCCTCCCTTTCCTCTTCCTTTCTCCTCCTTTCCTTTCTCCCCCTCTTCCTCACTCTGCCTACCTCTTCTAGTGCCCAATCACCGAGCTCCACTGCAAATACAATGTAGCAGGAAAATATCCTGTTAGAATAATAAAAACCTTTTTTCAAAATAAAATAGAGCACAACTATTACCAATTTGTAATAGTAAAGTACAAGATAGACCTAAGGCTCAGTTCATCATCATTGTCAATAAAAGACCATTGCCATCTATCTTAACTTAAAAAAACAATTCTGTACCTTGTCTATGTCCTGGCTTTAGAAAGAATTCCATCTGAAAATCGTCCTCTCAAATCTGTTATCTCAAAATAAATAGTCTGGGTTGGCTAGAGACTATAAATCTTCAACCCTGTCAGAAATCCAAGAATGAGTGAATTAACTGAAAATATGGGAAACACAAAGCATAGCTTCCAAAACTCAGCCAATTTATATAGACTGTTGATTACCTGGACAGTCCCTTATACTTTAAAACATTGGAGCATCTGATCTTCAGCCTTCTGGCCCAGGATCATCTGGCAGACCTTTAATGCAGAATATTTAAGGGCTGATAACTCTGTCTTGGCAGATATAGTCATTCTCTACTATTTCACAAATGTGCCCATTTTCTGGACAGTATTTTGTCTGTAGATGAAAGGAGCCAATTTTTGCCTAGTGGCTGTCTCATTACTACTTGAGTAACTACAAAGATGCTCAATTTCTTCTTAGAATCTAAGACAGGGAAGCTGACAGGAGCAGACAGGTCTCTAGACAAATGATCTTAAAGAAATGTCTGTAACAACGATTCTGTGGACGTCTGATGTTTTTGAAAACCAACTATCTATGTAAAGCAATCTGGACTTTTGTCCATTAATTACTCTCATATATTTCTAATTAAAATCTAGAAGGCACCCTAACAATAAACTCAGAGCCATGAATTTGCTATAGGCTCTTAACTCCCAGGCTAATCATCTCAGATCAGTAAAAAATGTTAAAGAAGGACTGGGTCCAAGCCTTGTACCCACAAAATTTTGAACTAATAGAAGAAATTATACCAATAAAACTCTTGAATTTGTATCAAAATAAATTTTGTACCATCTAAGAAATTATGAGTTCAGCTTAGTAATAATTATACAGATTTCTACCAGTAGATTATGGTTATATAATCAATTCTAGATATCCCTCCATGTTCCAATAAAAGCCATTACTAAAATCTCTAGAAAGACAACCTAATAATAACCACCTCAGGCCCTGAAGCCAAGGAATTGGGATGCCAACTCTTCACTAATTTCTTCAAGTAGAATTTGGGCTTTGAGATATTTGAAGTGCGGCTGGGGGAAGGGTAAATGGGAGAGTTAGTTTGCCTTAAGAAGGCTACACCAACAACTGATAAGCCTCTGATGTCTGTGCCTAAACTAGGTCCAGCTGGAAGTCTAGGACATCAGGAGTTCAGGCAGGTCAGTTCAACAGGCTGTATATTCTGTAATATACAAATCTCAACACAAATTTTAGTATCATCAAGATAATTTTTGTTTGATTCGCTGGAATCTAGTCTTCTGGAGGCCTACCTCTGTCATGTCTAATCCATATAATTCTGGGAGGTATAAATAACATAATCAGTCATCTTTTCTGAAAACACAAAGACAGAATCTTTTCCCCAAATCAGCATATCCTTGAGCCAGTAACCAGAAGAACATTTATACAGACCTCTTTTCCAAAGGAAAAATATAACAAAACTGAGAATCCCACCCATTTTGAAATTTAAAACAATCTAAAACAAATGAAGTAACTAAAGTATTGTATGTGCCTATTCTAAAGTATTGTATGAGCCTTCCCTATTTTGCCAAGCAAGATTTAAACTCAGAATTCCCGTGGAGCCCAACGTTAGATGGAACCTGAGTGTCCTGTGAGGCGTATCAAAGCAATATAAGTTTATACCATCTTTTACACAACTAATTCACACTTCTATCTATTCCTACTTATAAGCAGGCAGCTAGTCAAAGCAGGATTTAAACCCAAAGTTCCCAGGGAGGCCACATTAGACAGAACTCGAGTATCTTGTAAGACAAATTAGAGTAACATGTTCACACCATTTTTCTGTTTGGCTCTCTGCCTAGAGCAGCCTTCTAGTTATACACTGTACTCTCTACAGTCAGTAATAATAATTTTCCCTATCTTAGTTCCGAACCACGGACTAGATTCCCCACGTGATTCAGACAAATCTATTTAAAAATCTTTCTTAAAAGCAAATAATCCCTATATTATAATTTCACAGTTAAATCAGAATCTGCCCCAAGATGGAGGCTTTTTCATTTGGCTCTCTGACTCAGAGCAGCCAACTATGTTATACCTGTCTATCTGTAGGCCACAAACAAATTTTACCTACCTATCATTGTTCCAAACTGCGGGCTAGATAACCCATGTGAATCAGACAGAAGTATTTTTAAATCTTTCCTAATCAATTTTAATTTTCAGTACAAATCTCTCTGCTCTAAAAGTGGATTACTTTATTATTTTTCTAACAAAAATCAGCCTGCAATTTCTCACAGCAGGGGACCTCTGTCTGCAAGCAGTTTCTTTGTTTCAAAGTCCGTTCCCCCCACCCTTCCACCTTGCTGGAGTCACATGACTTGTCCCAGTGCTACTCACTTACTTTAAAAAAAAATACAACTATAACTCTCAGGTAAATAATATTAAATTTCTACTGAATTTTTGTCCAAAGTTGGTGCACCACCTGATAAGGTAGATATTTATTAAGGCCGCGTCACAGTCGGACTAGCTACCTGGACCGCTCACTATGTTCCTGCGCTATAAGCGGCCTGAGGCCAAGGAACAGCTCAATGGAGACCATGCTATAGGCTGTAATATAATAAATGCATGCCTACACAGAGGAGTACTGAAGCTCAGGGATGAGGAACAAAACATGGACTGAATTTATTTGTGAGTGATTTCAACAGCAGAATTGGAAGAAGGGAGACAGAAAGGACACGAGGGGCTGCTGGGCTGGAGGCTGAGGAGGGACTGTGGCACCCTCTCTCCTGCCAGAAGCCCTTTGTGATGAGGAGGCCACACCTGTGTGATGTGCCTGAGCCCTCCTCACACATCTCACACTGCACTCCAGGACTCAGTGGTCTGACAGCTGCACTGGGATTCAGAAGATGGAGAATTTTCTCCTCCTGATGAATAGCGTTAGTGACTCATGGATGAGCCTCAGCTCATAGCAATGGACATGATCATTGCCATTGTGTGTGGAGCTGGGCTCTTTTTCTTACTAATCCCATTCCTGAAGGAGCACCCAGTGTCTCCACCACCTGGGAGCAAAAGGAAAATCCCAAATGTGAGGAGAGACTTGGTTTTTACACAGTGGAGTGGCATTCTGTTCTTCATGAATGTTATTCTCATATTTTTTAGAAAGACAGGAGTAGTGATAAATTTTGGTATTTTTTTAAAAAAACATGAAGATAAGAATAAATTCTTTTATTTTAATCTCAGATATGAGATATGGGGCTGCTTCAAATTGTCCACAGTAGCTGAGTATGACTTGCCTCATGTCCAAGCCGGGACATGATTTTGCCAGCAGCTGATAGTCTCTCTGTTCCTGTGACTGTTGGAATTCTGGGGACTTTTCAGAGAATATATAAATGCTAGGTCCTTGGGAGACATGGTGGGTTGTCCTTTGTTGTTGGTTTTCGCTTGGTTGTGTTTGTGGTTTTTTCAGTAGTTGTATGCAGAGAAGAGAGAAGAAAAAGAAACTTGGTATCTTGACAGTGAAGATGACATTTCCCTAAGGAACTCAACCTCCCAATCATCAGAAAGTACTCTAACAATCATGTCTCCCCCTTTCCCCTCTATCCTTTTTTTCTCTTCTATCAAGTGTTAGGGGATAGAATGGGTCAAAGAAAAGGGGTGGAGAAGATTGGAAGAAAGACAAACCTACAAAGTAGCTAATGTCTAGCTACAGACAGGTGAGGGAAAATCTCTACAAAGAGTCTGAAGGGGCTGACAGGCAGAGCAGAGGTGAGAGGGCCCTGACGTGTCTGTCTGAAGCTCTCAGACCATCTGTACAAGGAGGCAGAGAAGTCACTAAGGACAAGTGAGGCTCCATTGACAGACCGCATTTCTAAGTTGATGGGAACACAGGACAAGCTCAGAGAAAGATCATCTGTCCTCTGTTCAGGTGCTTGTTTTTGTTGGAGTTGAGCTGATGAGAAGCAGGTGATGAGACCAAGGGCCTCAGATCAGGGCTTGAATCTCCCCTGGTCTGAGGAATCAGATATCACCTGATAGCCCAGAGGCAGCTTCAGAGCTCAGACTTGGCTAGAATCCTGTCTGAGAAACACTGACTGAGGACATCTGAGGTAACTGTGGCATAGACAGTGCCTTCTTCTGTTTTCCCAACAAGGTGACAAGGAAATGTGTTTATGTGCAGGGTGAATGAGTCAAGGATGGATGAGAGAACACTTCCTGGAAAATGCAGGTTTTGTGTTATCCATGACCAATGAGAGCAGGAAGCTTGTCTACCAGAGAGAGGAAGAAGGGTCGTCTCCTTGTTTCAAGAGTCGGACCTGTGCGGTGTCATGTCCTACCAATGAGAGATGATACAGGCATCCCTACCAATTTTAAGCCTGCCTCAGGAAACAGGGACTGTATTTGAAAGACACCAAAAGTTACGATGACCAAAAATGTCAAAAACTATTAGCAAGCACACTGGGAACTTGCCCCACAGGGGCATCCTGCTTACTAAAGCTATCAGGCCAGCCTCCATCCATTCTGAGCATTGTTAGATGCTCCAGCACAATAAGGAGCCACAGAATAAACACAAGGCAACGACTGTGGGAAAACAACAAGGAACCCCCATCAGATTCCCACCACCCAGGAAACTGTCCCAGCTTCAGGGACATTTCCCACAAACAGTGACCATTATTGCAAAAGCGGGCCTCAACTCTCCCAGCCTGCCCAGCCCTCCATCCTCAACTCCAAAAGCTTCAAATGTAGAGAAATGATAGGGACTGTGCCCACAGGGGTACCCTTAAAGAAGGACATAGCTAAGTCTGATGTGCATAACACCATCAAGAAAGGCCTTGGTATTGGGGCAAAAAAAAAAAGGTGGCTTGCATTATATGCAGCTCCCCTGAGAGGGGCTGAAACCAAGGAATTCTGTACAGAGGATAGACAAACTGTCTAGCATGAACCCTGCTGAGCATCATTCCCTGCTTGACTCAAAGACTGAAAGGAAGCTGGCATCAAACTTCACAGAGCTTCCAGTGAAATGCAAAAGGAGACCATATCTGCAGATCCTTGAGGCAAGGGATCTCACCCCACCTGGGTTTCAGCCTCAAACCTCCCCCAGGTTGTGTATCCCTCCTCACCCATCTGTGATTCCAAGGCTGAACACTATTTCAAGGCTGCCACAGTCCTATAAAATTTCCATCACCAAGATCCAGGAGGGACACTGGTAGAAAGTGCATCTGCTGCCAGGCTAGAAAGTGCTGTGTTTATAGACTCACTTCCAAAGGTTCAGGAAACCCAAAGAGCCTCTCCACCTGCTGCCAGCCATGGGGCCTCAAAGGCCCATCCAGTTCCATTGCAGAGATATGTGAGTGTTCAGTAACCTGCTTTCTACTTCCAGGAAGCAAATCCTCAGCAGAACAGGACTATCTGAGGCACTGGAAAAGGCAACCTGCAACCACATACCAACCCCAAAATGGCCAAGCATGCACCACAGAAGAGCTTCCAGGAAGTGGACTCAGGACATTGCCCCAAGAGTGTGACAATGATAGGCCCTGGAGAAAGGGCCCCAACTTCAGAAGCCAAAGAAACTAATACTATTGAGGTAAAAGAAGAGCCACCTCATGCATGGAGAGTGAGTCTGGGATCCAGTGAGATTCACAATGGCCAGGACATTGATATTGTAGGAATGTAGGAATTTCAGGTCTCAAGAATCTCAGGTTTAGGTAAACTCAAGAATTAACTGCCCCAGGACACATCCTGGGAGAAGCACATTCCAGAGACTGAGAGCCCAAAATAAGGGGTAATCAGGAAGATGGGCCCTTAACACAATACACCTGGGTAAACAGAAGTCACTTAAGATAACCCTCTTTGTTGTAAAAGATAAGGTGCAAATTTGAGTTACTTAGAAACCAGGTGGGAGTAGGGGGGTGGGTAGGGGCACATCAGCAGAGAAGCAGGAGGAAGGGCGATGGGATAGGGGGTTCCTGGGCAGAGGGTGGGGAGGTAATGGGGTAAGGGGATAACATCTGAACTGTAAATAAAATATCCAGCCAAAAAAAAAGGAAGGAACCGGGACTGGGAATAGAAATGGCTGTTTGAAATCCTCTAGGGTTATTGTTTAAAAAGTAATTAACTGTCCTTGTGAATTCTGTGAAAATGGTATATAAACTGCCCTTAGCTTTAGTTCAGGGTTCTTCTTGCCTGCATGCAAGTGAACCCCAGTACACTGGTTTTTATCAATTTATCAATAAACCTCATGTTAGTGCAGCGAATCCTGTCTGTGTTTCTTGGTGAGTGCATCCCCTGGTTTTGGATCTTCAGGTCCAACAATATCAGTCCCAGGGTCTTTGGGTCTTTAGGGGGCAACAGAAGACAAGGCCATCTCCAAACACCTATGCCACAACACTCACAGGACTCAACTCCAAAAACACAAGGGTACAGTAAAATTATCTTTAGTGAAAACAAGTAGCCAGAGCCCTGGCCTGTGAGACCTCATCCCAATGGCCCCAGTAGCTGACCCTGCTAAGGTCAGCTTGTCTTCATAGCACACTCTGCCCAACTTCCAGATCAGATGCCAAAACCCCAAGACTTCCCAGAGCTTATGTGATGGCTTCATGAAGAGACATGAAAGGGTAGATACTCAAGATAAGAGTTCCAAAGGATAAGATCAAAGTGAAGGATCTCAAAGGGGTTCATCCCCAATGAAGAGAGGCATAGTATTATAAGATCTAGAGCCATGAGCCAGGAAGAAAGGCTTGGGAGAGTAAGGCCTTCTATCCTGAGCTCCACACAGCTCAAGGATACAGCCAAGACTTGGATACCAGAAAAAGGAGAGGCTACTTCTAAAAGCTCTTAGAAGAACATCCCAAGGAATGCTTTACAAGATGGAAACCTCAGCACAAAATACAATGGGAAAGGGGATTCTTTAAAGAATGATCACCTCCCACCAGGTAATGAACAGACACAGGAAGTCTTAACAAAGAAAACTGTCATCTACAGTATGATTGCTGCAAATGTTCTGTTCCAGATGCTGGAGAACACTGAAGGGGACCCATCAAAGATAGAAGGGTGTAAAGTGGAATCACCGACATCCTAGTAGGGTGACCCATCCCACTCTTCTGAGAGTCTGTGTGACATAAACCATAGCAGAGCAGCAACCAGAATGACTGTGGCCATGCCAACCCCAAGATGCATAACTATCCCTTCAT
>NW_021604737.1:615598-617767 GCF_004785775.1 Grammomys surdaster | reverse complement strand
AAGATGCATAACTATCCCTTCATATATAAAGGAATTGGAGACAAACCACAGTCAGGGATTAAAGCCCAGAGAGCCCTTGATCAACGTTTAAACCAAGAGAAGAGAGGGAAGTGCTTTGACAAGCTCCACATGCAAAAACTTCCATGTGAGTAAAGGGGAATTGGAGACAAGCAGGAGCCAAGTCTTGCTGACCAGAGACCCAGTGACCCATGTAGAACAAAGATTGTAATGGGCATTGTCCACCTAGAATCCCTTGGGGGCACAAGCATTCATTCAGATACAGAGATACTGGAGACAAACAGCAGCCAGGTGTTGACCATAAAGACTTTGACTTATATCAAATTACAAAGAAAGGAATGGGCTGTGGTTGCTTTCTGAGTCCCAAAGAGAACAATCCAGTCAAGCACAGGAGGACTGACTGCTCCTGGCCTTCAGTTGCTGCTCAGCAAGCCTCTGACCCCAGGTAAACCTTACCAGAAGAGGTCAAAAAGCAGGTGCCTCAGGCCATCTTTGCCTTCTCATACCATGATTTTCTAGAAAATGTCTAATCTGCCCAGCCATTGTTTCCCCTATGCCTCCTGGTAATAAACTTTTTTTCCTACAGAGAAACTCTTTTTCTATCTGGAGCTCTTCCTTCTGTCCTTGTGAGCTGCTTCCTGGTTGTTACTCCTGCCTTTCCGCCCTGACATTTGTTTCTGTCCTACAATGATGGAGCATGGGAAGGGTCAGTATTGCTTCTACCTCAGTGCAGTTTAGAGAAGAGACCGGGCATGTGGTAAGGTCACTATGATGTGTCATCCTCACAGAGTCCCATTGCTGTACAGCTAGTATTAATCTTTTTGTCATGACAGAGACAACAAAAGGCTACACATTTTTCAGGATGAGCCAACTGCGTGAAGATCCCCACCCAGGTCTGTGGCCCAATATCTTCCCTCCACTATCCCACATTGATGAGTTACTGTACAGAATGGTGCACAGAGACAATAATCAAAAGCTTTCATTCCCAGTTCCAAGGTAAGAGAATCTCTACCTGCATTTCTCAGACAGACATAGAAATCGCCTATCCCAGAAGCCCCTACTCAACTTGATGCAGGCTGAGCCCCTATCAACACTGGGTGACAGGGCAGTGACTATCCACAGTCTGCCTCCCTCTCTGACTAGAGCAGGGTCCAGAATAGAATCTGCGATGTGTGACCATGGGTGGTTACTGAAGGCCATGTCACACAGGTATGTCCAGTAACACAGCAAAGCCTGGCATTGCCAGCACAGAATGCTGGATTCAAATCCACAGCCACACTTTTAGATGAAGTCATGAGGGAGATGAGTCTGCTACAGAAGGCTAGATACAGATCTTTAGATTCCAGACCTCCTAAGGCACAGACACAGCCTCCTGACAGTGTAGTGAAACAGTAGTAGACTGAGGGTATCCAGGAGGGCCTGTTACATAGCAGTATATGTGGTATGTTGAGTGGTTGAGTACAAAACATATCAGGTCCAGCTCATACCCCCAGGCTCTGCTTGAAAAATCATTGATGACCAGCACAGCATCAGACCCTGACAGGATACTCTCATAGCTTCATCTGTAAACTTGTAGGTATCAGGGATCCTTGTAAAACATTCATCTAAGGTTCAGTGATTTCTGGGTGTTGGTGGAATAGACAGGAGCCGCTCTCCTGAAATCATGATGTCATGCACTGCCTAAGTGCACTATCTGCCACCAGAGTCCCTAGTGAAAACTTAATCTCAGATATAGCAGGCCAGTTACTAACTGTTTCAGCCACCTGGCATCAACTATAACTCCTGGTCTATTTGAATTTGTTCTTGTCATAAAGCCTAGAGCAGTACCCTCTGATCCTGAGCTCTTCAATCCCCCAGACCTCGTTCTGAGGGAGTCATACAATGCTAAAGTTGGGTGGAGTCTGGGCAGGATGCTCTCTGATATAAGAGCACAGGGCACCTCCTCTGCATAGGGAACATACAAGGTGAGCTGGAGGCTAAATCCTAACAGGGATCCAGGTCCCATCTCTGGTCAGTTAAAATCCCTCATGTACCAACTTTTGGCAGTTGCCCGAAAGGAGGTATCCACTAGAAGATATTCAGAAACATCATGGTTCACAAACTGTGTGTGTGTGTGTGTGTGTGTGTGTGTGTGTGTGTGTGTGTGTGTGT
>NW_021604737.1:602375-615588 GCF_004785775.1 Grammomys surdaster | reverse complement strand
TGTGTGTGTGTGTGTGTGTGTGTGTGTGTGTGTGTGTGTGTGTGTGTATACATATATATATATGCAAAGTTCACAGACTATTCCAAGTGAGACCTACTCAGGCATCACCATATTCACCTTCCATGTTCTGTGACTTGTGTTTGAAACACATATCATCTGTGTGTCTGTACAGAAGAGAGAGTATGAGAAAATAATGGGGACATACTTAACATTAAAAGATTATGCCTTGAACTTGGGCTTGGCTGAAGGACCTTCATAAAGACTTGTTCCCTGGCCATAGACCTTTCTATGCCCCACAATTTCTTCTCCTCTACTTGTTCCCCATAAAGTAAGACGCATTGATCCTCTTCATGCCTGTTTACACCACTTTACTTACAATAGCACCAGCTTGAAGACATGGCATGGGACAAAAGTGTCTCCATGCTTTTCATTTTCTTCTGTTGTTCTCTAAATGAGAGCCCAAGGTAGAACCCAGCCTTCCAATGTTCTTCTGTGGCTGTCCCTTGTGTGAGCTTCAGGAAACTCCCTAGAGCAGTGCCTATGACATTTGGGCAATAACCTGGTTGCAAACTGAGAGGCGCTAAGAAGAGGCAGAAGAGAGAATGAAGGCTAGTTTTTCAGAGTTCTTTTACAGCCTGCAAGTCAAAAGAGTTCCATTCTTGAATCTTCCCTAGATTGAAATGGTAAGACCCTCACATCTGGGAATAGTGTTTAGAGACGGGCCTCCTGTAGGTATGCAGGGACAGATTTTGTCCCTTGAATAGGACTTTAGCATGCACTAAAGTGCAGGTAGAAGTGCCTATCCTATGAGGACCCAGAGAATGACAGCTTCTGTAAACCAGGGTGGAGTGTCACTGGGAATCCACTCATCTGTCACCTGATGAGTACTAATTGCATATGGATTTTTCCTCTGGTCTCTGAGCAAAAGCTGAGGGCTTAAGTCCAGGATACATAAAGGGAAAAGGAACCCCACACAAAGCCCATCCACACTCAGAAGCAGCCGTAAAGAGATAAGGACATGCCTGAGCCTACCATAGACAAACTGAATTCTACTGTGTACAAAACTCAGGCTCCCAAGAGAGGAAATTATAGTTTTCTTTGAAGTAGCAATGTTCCCAGGTTTACATCCTAGGAATATCATACACTTGTCATAACTGATTGAAATAACATTTCAGAGCAAGTCAATTTTATATCTGAATATGAGAATCCTCCTAAATTTCAGGTGACAAGATCATGGTAATAGATATTTGTCTAAAGACAGTGTGCAGTGTGAGCTATATAAAACAGCAAAGAACATCGGGGGATGCAATGGGAGGAATAACTGATTCAGGGGATCAAAGAGGGCAGCAGGCTTCAGAATGAAGAGACCCAGAAACCTCACTTGTTGTGTGACCACCATTGAGCTGCTGAGTTGAACCTGCACTCCTTAGTGTGTTCATAGCTCCTCAAAAATGCTTGTTTGACCTCCCTTGGAAGCAGCAGGACATATGTCCATGAGCTCTTTGTGGAGAACTGGTTGTTTTTTTTTACATTTTTTATTGGTTATTTTATTTATTTACATTCAAATGCTATCCCACTTCCCAGTGTCACCTCAGCAATACCCCTATCCAATCCCCCCTCCACCCGCTTATATGGGGGTGCTCCCCTACCCTCCACTCTCACCTCATCATCCTAGCATTCCCCTATGCTGGGGCATCAAGTCTTCACAGAACCAAGGGCCTCTCCTCCCACTGATGCTAGATAAGGCCATCCTCTGATACATATGTAGCTAGAGCATAGGTCCCTCCATGTGTATTCTTTGCTTAGTGTTTTAGTCCCTGGGAGCTCTGGGTGGTCTGGTGGGTTGATATTGTTGTTCTTCCTATGGTTTTACAAAACCCTTCAGCTCCTTCAGTTCTTCTCCTAACTGATCCATTTGGGTCCCCAGGCTTAGTCCAATTGTTGTCTGTGAGCATTCACATCTATATTGGTAAGGCTCTGGTTAACATAAAAACCAGGGCATGTTTCTGTGTTTATAACCCCTGTGTGAATGAATTATGATTTGAGAAAAAAATAAATTATTTTAAAAAAAACATTTCTCAAAATAGAAAATATACAGGCCACTGGAAACAACCTTTTAAATTAAAGACTATTCATGAGGAAGAGATTTTGACGTGTTGATGATTGAATTAATAGTATTGGGAAAACGGCAGGTATACGATGACCATTCTGATGTTTATGCTCTTTCTTAAAAGCCAAGACAAAATTCTCATGTCAAATCTAACTTTCCTAAAAGACAAGGTGTCCTGATTAATTTTGTCAACCTGACACAAGCTAGAGTCATCTGGGAAGAAGAAACATCAATTAAAAATAAGCTCCATTTGAGGCCAGCCTGGTTTACAGAGTGAGTTCCAGGACATCCAGGGCTACACAGAGAAACCCTGTCTCAAAAAAACAAACAAAAAAAAGCTCCAATTAGACTGTGCTCAGGTCTACAGGGGCATTTTCTTGATGGAATATTGATGTGGAAGGGCCCAGTCCACTATGGGTGGTACCACTCCCTGGCAACTAGTTCCCAGTTGACTAAGAAAGCAGGCAGAGCAAATTGTTGGAAGCAATCCAGCAGGATGAGTTCTTCCAGCCTCTCTGCTTCAGTTACAGCCTGCAGGTTTCTGTTCTGAGCTCCTGGCCTGACTTCCCTCAGTGATCGACTGTGACAGAGAAGTGTACAGTAAAACAAACCTTTCCTTTCCCAAGTTGCTTTTGATCATGTGTTTATCATAGTAACAGAGGAAGATGGAGAGAGGGAGGGAGAAGGGGAAGGGGAGGGGGGAGAAGGAAGAGGAGAGGGAGAGAGCTACCAGGACAAAAGGAAAGGCTGGTTTCTTTATTCTGAAGGTCTGGAAATAGAGACTGAGTGAACACTGCTGTAAAAGTAGCCCTTATTTTTCCATTTGCCTCACAGCATTCAACAGTTTCCTCGTGGTCTCATAACCTTGTCCAGATAATGATACTTAGAGTCTTCATTTCTTCACTAAGGCCTCATGTCATTGAAAACTTGTAAAAAGTAAATTATATGCTTAGCTTCTATGTGTATTCAAATCTCAGAATCATGCACGACTGTAAAAGATGAATTGCATTAGCCTTCAAAATGATGAAGAAATCCTCATTCACCTTGTTATACTAATAAAGAAATATTGGTGATGATGTTGTTTACAAAAAAAAAAAACAGGGCATGTCTTTGAGTATATACGTCCATACTAAAACATAGTAGTCAAACTGCCCAGCTCAGCCTTAAGCACACAGCAACTCCATGTCATCCCCCATCCCCTCCCTCTGATCACCCAAGTGCTAGGGGACAGCATTTCAGTGCAGGGCTCCTCCCCTTATCTTCAGTCTGTAACCCAGCCCTTCTTTCTGAAGTTTCTCTATGTACTCCTCTATGGAGGATCAACCTGGACCCATGTTAAAAGAATACTCAGGGTTAGGGAATCAAGGGCAACTTTTGAACCCTTTAGTAAAACATGACACTAGTATTCAATAGGAAAGCTGTGTTATATTTGAGGATAAAATTAAAGTTCATAAATCTAAAATATACATATACATAATTAGATTGTAAAAACAAAACATACTTTGACTAAATCTACAATGTACTAAAGTACACACATAGTTCTAGTATATGCTAGCATGCTCAGTTAAGCTGATTTTTTCCCTCTAAAATATTACATATACTTCTTGGTTTCTCTGTTCAGTTCAAAGCTTAATCTCTTATAGGTCAATAATAAAATTGAAGATTATACACACACAAAAATAAACAAAAACAAAAAACAAAGGATACAACAAAAAAGCAGCTGATCTCACTACTCTTGTACTCAGGCCCTAATTATAGTGGAATATTTGACCTGGGTATCTTGCTATGTGCACACAAGGAGGCCCTGCCATTCTGCCCTTGCCAGAGAGCTGGTAGCTCCTCATGTCTAAAGAGGGTAATCTACAGTACGAATCTGGGCTGCTTAGCTGAGGCTTGTCAGCTTTTCCAACCTCTCAAGTTCCCAGTGATATGTGAAGACTCACTAAATTTCTCCAGGGTGTTTCTAGAGAGCAGTAGGACCCCAGTGGATTTAATGAAATCTATGGATCACTCAAACAGGATCATCTGGATATTGGAGTTGATAAGGAGAAACAATGCACACCTGCAGAATGGGAATCCCAAGGAATGGAAAGAACCCAAAACCACCAAAGTGCAAAAGACCTCAGCACAGTGCAGTGTAGGTTGGGTGCACTGGGAGACAGCAGTCAAGCAAAGTTTCTGTTACTGCCATGAAATAGGGAATTGAGCTCAGAGACCTAAATCCAAAAACATCCTACTACAGGAGGTGGAACAAAAAATGTGTGACTTCGGAGACCAGGCTCACAGGCAGGAGAAACTGGAGACATTCTAGGCCCATTTTTTTCAGTGAGAGAAGGAAGATGGAGGCATGAGAGAGAGGGGGTGAGAGAATTAATTAATTAATTAATTAGTTAACTTTTGGTGTGGCACTTATGAACTAGAGATTTCATCCTAAGTCAGTACATTCTTTTTCCTTCAGGGGCTGCCCTCTAAAGGAAAGCGATGTTTAAAAGTT
Organism: Grammomys surdaster; assembly: GCF_004785775.1. Lineage (NCBI taxonomy): Eukaryota > Metazoa > Chordata > Mammalia > Rodentia > Muridae > Grammomys > Grammomys surdaster. The sequence goes on along the minus strand of NW_021604737.1, from coordinate 610,984 downwards.
GCAGGAGAAGTCTCAGAGGATGTTGAAAGCTTTTCCATCTCTCTTTTTCCAAAGTGGTGAAGATTGTACATTGATGGTTTACTGTACTCCTCAGGGAGAAGCCTACAGTGGAACTCATGATGGGGCACCTATGTCTCATCAGAGGTGACAGATCCTCATCAGGTTGTTTTTTGGAGGCAGAAGCCAATTGAGCAAACCCCACATTCCCATCATTCCTTGAGATACTCCTCCCTCCTTCTATAGGCACAGCAGACCTAGGACACCCCCAGCATCACCTCTCCCCATGTATCTTTCTGAAGCACACACTTTTTAAGGGTCTAGATGTCAGCCTCTGGCTCAAGAAATGCTGGGTTTTTATGAACCCTACATGGAATGGGGAGAAAAGCAGTTCTGGATACGTGGAGAATGCCAAACAAGACAGAATTTTAGTTTTATCAGGTACTATGAAGCTGCCACGGTCAATTCCATAGTCACAGGACACACGTCCTTGGACCTAGCTGTATCTTCACTCTGCTGAGGACTGTCCTTTCTTTTCACAATCCTCTGAGGTCACTAGGTGACTGTCCTAGGTCTGTGATTGGATATGACCTCCCATAGAGCAGAATGTAAGAGCTGTCCCATTCAGCCAGGCCTGTTCTCTCTTGGACAGCAGTATCACATTCTCAGAGGCATGGAGTTGTGCATCAACAAAGCTTTGGACACTAGAAAAGTCTCACAGATGTCATTCTAGGTGGCAGAATGATACACACATACCAGCATTCTTCCACCAGACCTTACAACAGTATTTTCTAAAGGCTGAGGCCAAAGGCCTAGCTAATGTTGTTTCCCCTGCATGCCCTGACTAATGTGCTGACACCTGGCACAGAAGCCACCTTCTGTCTTAGCTCTTAGGGAAGTTTCAGTATTTGGTATACTTTGTTTCCATTTAAAAAAAATAGGAGACAGGAATGTGTCCAGACTCCTATTTCAGCTTTGTAGACAGCCTTCTGGAAAGGGAAAGAAAACTCCTAGAGCTGCTTCTTCAGGCCACATTCATGTTCTTTCCCAAGGGCATTATCAGTGACTTTGATCTGGTTCAGGACCAGCATCATGGGCCATATCCACTGCAGGATTATTAGTGCCTTTTGACTGTTCAACTATGGAGGCAATACACACAGAATTTGGAGACATTATAATTTAACTCTAGAAACAATCCAAACTTGCCTGATTCCCTACCCATTTTCCTCAATTTCTGGGGGTTATGAGTCTCCATGCTGTCAACCTAAGACACCAAGGGCAATGGAAGCTGACAGTTGCTTTGAACATCTTAGGAAAGATTGCTTTATGACGACAATCACCCTGATGTGTAGAATGTCTGAAGTGTATTCTTCCTGCACACCTGAAACCTTGTTCCCCTAAGTCATAGGGCCTGATTCCCATCTTCTGTTATCCCTGTGCCTGGTGGCTGTGGATGGTCGCTGGGCTCTCCACATTTGGTAGTTGGACTGTTAGAAATACCAAAAGGAAGCCCTGTGGTGGAGGTGCACACCTTTAATTCCAGCACTTGGGTGGCAGAGGCAGGTGCATCTCTGACTTCCTTGCCAGCCTGGTCTACTGAGGGAGTTCCAGGACAGGCAGGGTTACACAGAGAAGCCCTGTTTTGAGACCACTCTGCCCCAAAGAGAGAAATGTCATGTGGAGATGAACGCAGCATATCTGAGCACCTCAATTTGGTCAGCAGGCTAGTTAATGTAAGTTAAAGCACAGCTTGTGGCAGTTATTGCTTGCCCGTCCCCCAAAGTTCTGCCCACCAATCCCCTTTCTCCAAGGGGACAGGTCTATCAGCCTCTCTTCCTTCTTCATTCTCTGCCATGGAACATCCAGGGCCTGATCAGGAAAAGTGTACAAAACACAAGTCTGTAGTAAGCTTCTTTGCATCGATGTGACAGACACTATTAATAAAACAGCATGGGGCACGCAAGCTTTATGTGGCTCATGTATCCAGATCCTTGACCATCTTTGAAGAGATGTTAAGGAAGAAACTCAAACAGAGCAGGAAGTAAAAGAGAGCCTACTGTGTGGCGGACTGCTGACTGTCTTGTTAACTTCACTCTCCTGCTCAGGACATGCTACCCAGTAATGACACATCCCTGCTTGTAGTGAGCCCCAGGGTGAGGTCTTCTTTCTTGTTGGTTCTTCTTGAGGCAGCAGAGGGAGAACAGTATTGGCAGAGGGTAAGACTTTGTCTTACTTGGTATAGGGGTAAAAATTTGTCTAATGAAATATTTATAGTTGCTGTATAATAATAAAAAGTCTACTTATCTGTCTAAGTTACCTTGCTGCTGTAGCCAAAGTGCCTTCTGTGATACTCTAAGGCTGGAAATTGCAGTTTCTGGCATTTACGATGTCTCCTTAAAACAGCAAAGGATTAAGTAAATAGCCTTTGAACTATCTCAGCAGTAACTGCAAGACTCTAACTTTCAGCTTGCTAGTCAGAAGTCACAGGAAGAAAAAGGGACACTTTGAAAAGTGATTGTAGTGTTTATTACTATGAAAGCTATCTAAGGGGAAAAGTGGAAAGATCCTAAGCGGGTAAAGGGAAAACATTTCCTAAGTGGGAAAATGGGAAAATTTTCTCTCTTTCTCCCTTCGTCCTCTGTACTTATACATCTTTCAGAAAACATGATCACAAGTAAAACCATTGATCACAAGTTCACAGATAAAATCAAATCATAAATGAAAGTAGAAGTTTAAAACAGAGAATGTTTTCATGCATATCCATTAGGAGTAATTATCGGGCTAAACATTCATCACCCGTCACAGCTCCATAAGTTCATAGAAGATTGAAAATCTTAACTAAGTTATTAGTGAAGTTTTGTATAGATTAACTCAGTCAATATTTTATATTCTGTCCTAGCATCTATAATAAATCATTATTTCCCATTTTATGACCTTTGGTTAATTGTTTAACAGCCTCTTGGAATGTGCTCAGAGTAGGAGAAAGTCTGGTTACTATCTAAGAGCAATTAACTGTTGAAACTTGGGAGGCTGACAGAGTTCTGATGGCAATTTTGATATTCAGAAAGGACCTAATAGCAGCCACACTATAAATGAGATTAATAACCACAGATATAATTTTAGGAATTCTTTAATGATTTTAGGAATCATTAAAACTTAAGCCATCTATTTGTCTATATAGCATCACTAAAAGACAGTACATCTTCAAGGGTCTGCAGAGATCTGCTCAAAAGGGGTGATTGTTATACATGTTTAATAATAACAGGAAAAAGCATATTAATAGCAGGAATCTTTCCTAAAATCAATTCTCCTGGGCCTTGCCAATATGACAACTACTCTGTTGCAGATTATATTACAATCTGAAGCAGACCATCTCGGGAAGATCACCTGCTAGTTATTAGCTTGTCCTATTATGGCTCTTGGCACATCCTCCAATGGGATACCACACGACCATAACTGTCACTGATGAAGAAACTCTCCCCCCTCCACACACATATATCTTTCTTTATATATTTTTATTGGATATTTAATTTATTTACATTTCAGATGTTATCCCATTTTCCCATCTCCCCCAGACATCCCCTATTCCATCCCCCCCTCATCCTGCTTCTATGAGGATGTGCCCCCACCAATCCACCCACTTCGACCTCCATGCCTTCGAATTCCCCCACACTGGGGCATCCAGCCTTCAAATGACCAAGGACCTCCTCTCCCACCTATGCCCATCAAGGCCGTCCTCCCCTACATATACAGCTGGAGCCATGGGATCCTCTCTATGTGCTCCCAGGCTGGTGGTTTAGACCCTGGGAGCTCTGGTTGGTTGGAATTATTGCTATTCCCATGAGGGACACAAACCCCTTCAGCTCCTTCAGATTTCTCTCTCACTCCTCCATTGGGAACCCCTTGATCAGTTCAATGGTTAGCTGTGAGCATCAGCCTCTGTGTATGTCAGGCTCTGGCTCTGGCAGAGCCTCTAAGGAGACAGCTATATGAGGCCCCTGTCACTGATGAAGAAACTCCCCCCACACCCCACAACACACATCTTTATTGTAGTCTCTCTGATGCAGGTGTTCTCTTAATCATATTTCCCTCCTTTCAGATGTCGTCTGCTTTCGTTGTTGACAAGTTGACTAGCTGGAATAAAAGTATTCCCAGGACCAAAAGGGCTAGCATCATCAAGCTATATATGCCATTCTTGAAGCTTGACCAAAATAGAAATACTGACCTCAGGCCATGGGTAATTTTATCTGCAGTACCTACCACATAAACACTCAGCAGAACAGCATTCTTGAAATCCATAAGTTCACTATGTAAAATTAAAACATCCAGAGAGGTGTTAGAATTATGCCAAATACAGTGCAAGGTCTTTAAATGTTTTCCTAATTATAGTGACTACCACTGTAAATTTTAGAACTAACATGAATCTAATAGTATTTGGCATGACACTCGAGATGGCTCCTTACCCTTAAATTCTGAACCTCCTTCCAATTATTTGAATAGGATAAAGAACATCAATCCGTTCTTCCAAATGCCTATCTATATCCTCTTGCATATTCAACACATTAGTAACATTTTTTACTGAATGATCAACAAAAGTAGCTGTCTTAACTTCTTGTGTCACAGAAATTGCTGAAGCAGTGGTGCTAGCAATTAACATAATTAAAGCTGTTATACATATATATATGTTATATATATGTTATAAAATAATCAAGCCCACTACCCTCTTACCTCTTACTTCTGCTTGAATCCTCACTCATTTCTTCCAGTACTTGCAACCTGGATTTGATGCCAATGAGATTAAAGAATCACTGCACAACAAAAAATACAACAAACCCATGGGGACATATTGGATTCTAAAAGCACAGGAAGATAAGGGGCATGAGCATACATCTACCACTTCAGTCGAGACTATAGACCAGTGCCCTACACCACCCCCATCACCAGCACATCCCTCTATCTCTGATCTTCCCTTAAAGAAAAGGGCCAGTGAGCCCAACTTTAGCCTCCTCCACATCCAAGCCCTCAAGAAAGCAAGGGCCTGTTGCCCTGACACTACTGGGACACAAGGTGGCCAGAAGTGTCTCCATGCCTCCCATTGCTCTACACTGTCCAGAGAAAAAGACCAGCAGCACTTCCACCTGTGCCCTCTATTACGGAGCTGTGGCTGCCCCAAGTGTCTGTAACATCATAGAGGAGGATGAATTGCCTGTGCCACCTGAGCAAGACTCTGACATAAAAACATCATCTCCTCCTAAGAAGACTGGGTGTTTCAGGAGAATCACCAAGAGAATCAGGGCGTGCTTATCAGGATCTGTTGTTTCCCCTGTGCTCGAAAGACAAAGAAAGACCCAGCATACATCCTCCAAGGAAGTGGCTCCTCTGAAAGAGGCAGGAGGCAGAACACAATAAAGGGTAAGCAGGTATGGGAGGGGACATCTCTGCTTTGTGTTTTATTTTCTATGTCTCTATTCATGTCTTCTTACTGGAAAATCAGAAAAGTGTACATTTCTGGGGTCTCTTGGGATGGTCAGATGTATTTCTACTCCAGCTGGATTAAACCCTGATCCTTGGCTTACCACCTCAGGAAGAAACCCTGTTGGAGAATGCCTAGGTGGTATCTGATAGAACCAACTAGCAGTAATCAGCAAGAGACTGTGGGTGCAGCCTGGGTGAAAGGGGGCTTGTGGAGCTGTTGTTTATGAGGAATGTATTCAGATAGACACCTTACTTGCGGACCTAGCGTCTGGCAGAGTGACCATGGTCAAAGTACAAAGGGACCAACTCAATGGCTCCCTACAAGTCCATTGGACAGGCAGATTGTGCTGAGCCCTGTGAAGTCTAACATTGCTGCTTAGATGCCTTCATGGGGAAGCTGAGCTGGATACTTAGTTCCTGTGTATCCTGCATGCCCTTTAGTAAAGATATGGTTGCAGTATTCTACCAGAATCTTCACAGTAGCATTCATAACCTGGGTATACAGCACCCATAAAAGCAAGTAAAAAGCAGAGATGGGAAGTGTCCTTCCACTGCTGTTATTCACAGTTTACCTATGCATTCAGCCCATGTGCTGTCTTGGGCAGATCCTATGCAGGCACAGGACATGCTGAGTGACATCGTGTCAGCATCCTTCCCTTGTGCATACATAGGGTGTGCCTTCATGAGCTCTCATACTAACCAAGCTCCCTTAGGTATCACTCTAAAGCTCAAGCAGCCTCTGAACTAGCCATCTTCCTGAGAGACCACCCTGGGAGGCTTGTTACATTGTATGTAGCTGACAGCAGGAGGCTTGGGGAACATAGAAAGTGGGCTTCAGCTGTGAGAGATCTAGCTGCCTCCAGAATGTGATAGAGCACCACATTCTAAAAGTGCTGCAGTTTAGGAAAGTCCAGGCTTCTGTCTACCATGACAGGGTGATGAGTCTCTGTGCTGGATTGAAGGACCACACACTGAGTTTTAGGGAACACAGAGAGACAGAGTGCTTCCATCACAGAGATCTCTCAGCCTAGGTGTCCTGCCTTCCTGTGGGAAGTGTGAGAGCAGTCACACAACACATCTGTTTCACTGAGCCGAAGAAAATGGCAAAACTTGTGAGTGAACTTCAAAGACTTACATACCTGAGAAACAAGGACTGTAGCTTCCTGAGTATTTGCCATCTTTCTGACAATAGTCTTCCATTTCTGAAGAGCCTGGGTCTCTCCTGATTTTTCAGAGGGTAGACTCATGACCTATGTCACTTAATTTCCTTGGAATTTTGTTCCCAGGATGTGGGCTTTCCAGCATGGTAGGGCTCAATGTCCTAGCCATCTAGCTTGCTCTGTGCTTTCTGGGCTGGGCCTGTCCATGTGCTCCCTCTACCATCTGTGTTCCAGTTCATTGCTGGAGTTAAGTCTTCTCTCATAGGCCCCTCTTCATTCTTACTTAAATGGAGCTAGTCATCCAGTGTGAAAACAAGATCTGAGATTCAATCCCGTGTTCTAGGCTGACTGTGTCAGGCTGTGATCAGTTACCCATTCAGAAGACATTCACTAACCATGTGCTGTGTGCCAAGCCCTCACTACTTGCTGGATCCAGGGATCGTTAGGCCTGAAAATGGACCTGCCCCCGAGCAGCAGACATGCTGGAAGAGTCCAGGAAAATCAGGAAGACAAATATGGTGGTGTAAGTCTACATGAAAACAACTAACATGGGAATGGACCAGAGAAAATACATGGTAGTCCCGAGAATCACAAAAGACATTTCTGTGAAGGCTACAGGAGGTCAGAGCCTGGGAGGGAAGAATGGAAGGCACAGAGGGCCATGTGACATGCTGCTAGCCTGAATCCCTGGACATAATAGTGTCGTTCTGACAGTGCAGTGTTTGTGGTCACCCAAGGGGAAGCTGTGTGTAAGTTCACTTTAGGTGAAATGTCCTGAAACTCTTAATGGCACTCAGGCTCTGGAAGTCTTGATGGGCCACACATGGAAAGACCTAAAGGGTGCACTCCCCTGTGCACTGAGAACTGGAAAGCACAAGATGGTGAGCAGAACAGTGGAAAAGAACAGGGCCAGAAATGGGGATCATGGTAGCATCCCAGAATCTAGAGGCCCTGTTCCAGCTGTGGAGCTCCACCCACTTTCACATATACCTGTGTGTGTTTCAAAGCCAGTGGTGATTCCAGGTAAAAGGTGTCACCAGGCAGTCCCTCCTGGACCTGTGTTGTTCTTTGGCTCCTGATGTGTGTGGGACTGCATAAGGGTATCCTGGGTCATGGTTGAGCAGGTACTTAGAACCCCGAGATTCTCTGTGGAATTCCTCATGAGAACCGGCAGGAGTTCGGTCCCTCTCATCACCTAAGATCCTGAAAAACAGTCACAGATCTCCATAGAGTCACCCAGGCGATAGGCCTCAGGCCTTAGAGATTTACATACTAATGAAGGCCAGAGGGCAGAGCAAATTAAACATTCCTCCCCCAGATCCTCCCCTAATCCTTCCCCTTTCTCCCTCCCTATATAACTCGGGACGGCCCTGAGTTTTGGGGGGTACGCCTAGATCCATCTATTATCCGTCATGTCAATAAACCTTTTTGGAACCAAGGACTTCCTCGTGTTACTGGGGCCCGCCGCCGCCAAGGCCCTCAGGCCGCTGGAACCGTAGGATCTCCCTCCCTGATGTGGGGACCCGCCACGGCGGCGGGCTTGCGCCGCTGTGGCGGCCTTTTTTTAATTTTCCCCACATTTTGCGCATCCAACGTGGAGCACAGACACCCACGGACTTCAAGGATTGGGCCACCCCAGTCTGCTACAGAACGCAGCCGAGCTTCCCGCCGCCTTGTCCAGTGCTGTGAGAAATCGACTCAGTGAAGATTCTGCGCTTCTCCCATGCTGACTAAAGCTACAGCTACTTAATCGCTCACTTAGAAGATCTCTTCGTTCCAGCCACGAGGACCCACATCTCCAAACAAGCTGGCCAGGCCACCGAGTCTGCTAAGCAAGTACAGTCTCTCCCACGGGTGCTGCTAGGGCCTCTTTCTTCTTCCCCTAGCCCTCTTCTCGGCTGTGGGCTGTCCGACGTGAGCCCACATGCCTCCCCCCCCCCCCCCCCCCGTCTCAGCCCTCCGAGCCAAGGGCTTGAG
>NW_021604737.1:584536-602275 GCF_004785775.1 Grammomys surdaster | reverse complement strand
CCCCCCGTCTCAGCCCTCCGAGCCAAGGGCTTGAGACCAATCAGTCCCTGGCTGCCCCAGAGCACAGGGGATCCCCAACCCCTTTCATTTTCTCGGCAGTGGGTTGTCCGACGTGAGCCCACGTGCCCCAAGAGCTCTGCATCCCCGTGGAACCTGAGTGAAAATTCCCCATGCTGGGCGGGGCCCCGCCGCGCTCGCCTGGTGTCGCAGGGAATAAACTCAGCCAAGATCCCGTGTACTCCTGCCCTCCTGGCCTACTGCGTCACGGCAGACACACGGACACACAACACAACAGAGATTCACGCCCGTGCGTGCCCACGCATGGGCCTACATCATTCCCTACAGGTGGTAGAAGATCCGGACAAAGCCAGCTCCAAGAGTATCCCCCGCTGGCGTCCGCCAAGACCCTCTCCATGGAACCGTGAGTAACTCCAGCCTAGTCCCTAAGACTAGACGGCTCTCTATATCCTTTCTCCCTCTTTCTCTCTCCACGTGTTTCGGGCCAACGTTTTCTCTAAATCTTAGCTACCACTAGCTCCTGCCTGACTCAAAAGACTAGATCTCTCTCCCTCTTCTCCACGTGTTCGCTACAAAATGGCAGAGACCCCTTAATCGCCATTCTTTACCCCTCCCCCCAAGAAATCTCCCGTGCTCTGCCTGCCAAGAGGTTTGCCCCTCCCCCAGGGGTTAACTTTTCGCGCTAAAATTCCTCCACTCCCCGCCATTTGCGGCCGGCTGGTTATACCCCAGCTGACTTGCCTGTAAAACAGAGCTGGCTCTCTGTTTGCCCCTTCCCCACTAGTCCCCTTCTAAGTCATTTGCGACCAGCTATACCCCAGCTGGCTTGCCTGTTAACAGGGAGTCTGAGACTCCATCTGCGCCCCTTCACCTTTGTCTAACTTACAATTTCTTTCTCAACCTCTAGGTGTCTCTCTGCTGTAGCTCAGTCTCACACAGCCTTTCACTCCTTCTGACTCTGTTACCAAACTTCTATGTTTTTCGCTTTAAACTTTTCTTCAAAGTTAGCCTTTCTTTTCTCTAAGAAAACAACAGGGGGAATTCCTTGGCCTCTCTGCTAGAACATCCAGGTGGTAACCCAAACCACCACATGGCAGAACAGGCCTTTCCTCCACTACTTCTAAATCTATCATTAATGCCTTTTCCCCTAACAGGAATGCCTAGAACAACAGTGTTTGTGCTTTTCAACCCAAAATTTTTTGCTTTTGTTTAAATGTCTCTTCACAGATGTGTGCTTCCTGTCCAACTCAAAAGCTCAGTAACATTGAGGAAACATTTTCAGTGCCTTAGATATTTCATTCTAGTCTAAGAAACAAACAAACAAAAAACCTACAGAGAGGCATGGGTGTACTGATCAAGCTATTTCTCTCCTCTCTCCCTTACTAGCTCTGGTCTCTCTAGAATTCACCAGCTAAGACTTTAAGTACAGTAGGAAGCTACCATGTGTGTTCTCTGATGAGGCTGCCTTTTGTTAAAGACATGAACCAACAGGTGTGTGTCAAGGCCATTCCCTCTTCATTGGTGCCATGAATACACAGAGCAGTAGGTCCTGTTTGGCTGTGCAGGAAAGTATTTTTTTGTTTTTTACTTCACACTCATGTGTATGACTATCCTGGTCGGACGTTAAGAACAGTAACTGAAGGTAAGAATTTAGAGGCAGAGCCAACTGTAGGGGCCATGAAGGGTGCACTTTACTGGCTTCTTCACCAGGATTTCCTTGGCATGTTTCCTTCTCCCACCTGAGCTACTATCCAAACACACCTAAACACTCACAGTTTGTCACTAATCATGAAAATGAATTGTCAGCTATGCCAGCATAGCTAACTGAGTTCCTTGGATCGGCGGAGGGCTGAGGGTGAGAGAAAGAAAGACAAAGAGTCATCTGGTAAAGAACCAAATGCTATATTTTCAACTGTGTAGACCCCTTTTATACTCCCCACAAAACAGGAACACAAACAGGAACAGGAATAAAAACAGGAACAAGGATCAAAACAGGAACAAGGAGACACACTTGGCAGCTTATCACCTAAGTTTGGATTTCTCCTTGAGCAGTCTTCTCAGGGAAATGCATAGAGATGGAGGATTGGGCACAGGATAACAGCACAGGTGCAGAGAGGATGTTGACTCACAATTCACCCTTTTTCTTTTAATTAGAGGCCGAGCGGAGACAGAGACCAGACCCTCAGTGAATATTGGGGATATTGTAATGACCTCCAGCCCCCTGCCATTGTACAGTGAGGTGGTATGGTCATACCCATCCCGGTGTCTTTTTCCTGAGGAGGGGAACTGTATCAACACCAACCCCTATGCAGCCAGGCATGTCTCTCAGGGAAAATTCCCTTGCAGTCCCGGCTGCAGCTCGGGCCTAGGTTGTAGCATGGTCAGCCACACTTGGGCAGAGGGATCCCCCTCGACCATGTAAAAGCACCAATCCTCGCACAATAGCTTGAGATTGTACCTGTTGTGCCCAAAGGTGGCACAGACACCCAAAAACAAGCATCAGCAAAATTAGGCTAAAACTGCCAAGGAAGTAACTCCAGCCCACTCTTTCACCAGCATTCCCACTTGAAGAAACATGCTCAAGATTGATGACCCATCAATAGGATAAACTCTGGTATTATTAACTAATACAATCTTATTAAAGAGCTGCCGAGTAAGATAATAATAAGTAGCATTCCAAGAGCCAGAAATCAACTGATTCAAATACTTAACAGAAAAGGAAGCATTAATTAAATGCACAGGTGTAACACAAATGGCATGAAGGAAGGGATCATAGCTAACAACATCTCTGGTGAGTAACATAAAATCTACTTGTTCTTGAACCAAAGCAATTTGTTGATTTGAATCTAAAACAGCAATATGAAAATGAGACTGAATATCACTCTGAGAAACCAATGTATCTGTACCCTCCCCAAAAGTTCATTCGATGTCTGGGCAGTTTGTATGCTGCTGGATAAGGCGATGCCTGTGCCCACGGCGGTCCCTGCAGCAATGGCAATGGTGGCAATGATCCTGGCAGTAATTTTGAAATCTCTTTTCTGTCACTTCTAGATGATAACTTCAGCCTCATCAGATTCCACTGGTATCACCATAAGTCCACTCCAACAATTTGCTAAAAAACAAGACTCAGCAGAACAATTTAGTTGCCCCCCTCACTGGTCTGATTAAACAAAACAAAAGGAAAGGGGTCATATCAAGACAGGCACGGTGGCATCAAGGCTCACACTTATCAATATCGGTGGATTTTGGACCAGGCTCCATTGTTCCATTCCCTTTACCGGGCTCATCCACAGGGCGAACACAATGCTCAGGAATCCAAAGAGGCCCATCTGCATTTTTTGGAAAGACACAAACTGATCCTCTAATCCTTAATAACACTGGATCAGGGCCCTTCCAAACCCCAGATGTTAAATCTTTCCACCGAACCAACGCTTCCTTTACAGCCTTATTTGGTCTCCAATGGCACTCGGCTGCAGATCTGCCATCACCATCCACCAAAAGAAAATTTAAAATATAAAGTATAATAGATAATTTATTATGTGGTGTGATGCCATATTCATTCCTTTTTATTTTTTCTAAGTAACTTTTTATAGTGCTATGACAGCGCTCTACTATAGCTTGTCCCTGGGGATTATATGGAATTCCAGTTTTATGGCTAATCTCATAATCTTTAAAAAATGTCTGAACTGAGGAACTAATATATGCTGGGCCATTGTCTGTCTTAATAGTTCTAGGAACTCCTGCATAGGCAAAGGCCGCTAAACAGTGCACCTTAACATCCTTAGCCTTTTCTCCACTAAGAGCCGATGCAAAGATCAGGCCACTAAAGGTATCTACCAACACATGAACAAAGGATAACTTACCAAAACTATTTACATGAGTAACATCCATTTGCCAAACGTCACTGGGCATGAGACCACGAGGATTAACACCCAAGTTTGGAACATGAATAAATGGGGCACATGCTGAACACGAGGAACTAATCCTCAGAGCCTGCTCTCTGGAACAGCCAGTATGAAACTTTAGGCTCTGGGCATTAAGATGAAATTTGTCATGTAATTGCTGAGCATGAGATACAGCAGAAAGTGAAGAATCTTCAGCAGCAAGCATGCATCTCGTGTGCTGATCTGCCAAGGAGTTCCCCTCACTAAGGGGACCTGGGAGGCCTGTATGACTTCGTATATGTCCAACATACATGGGATTATTCCTCTGCCATAAAAGCTTCTGTGCGTTATTCAAAACAAAGGCTACAGTAGAATGGGGATCGATAAAAGGAGCAGTTTCTAAATTTTTTATGATATTCGCCACATAAATACTATCAGTAAAGATATTTAAGGGTTCAGTAAACAAATTCAAAGCTAAACAAAGGGCTTCTAATTCTATCTGTTGAGCAGAGGCCCTGTAAATAAAAACCTTTTCTACTATTTTATCAGAAACAACCACAGCCATTCCCGAAGAAGATCCATCAGTGAAAACTACTCTGGCATTAGGAATTGGGTCCCGATATACTATCTTAGGAAAACAAACAGGGTGCATTTTAAAAAATTGGACCCTTTTATCCAGAGGATAATGATTATCAAACTGTGCCGAGGTATAGCAAGCAAACATTCCCCAGCCTTCATCATTACTAATTAGATAACTTAATTGCTCCTTGGTATAGGGAAGAATAATTTTTCTAATTCTAAGGCCAAAATACTGTTTGGATACCCCCTCTGCCTTCAACAGTAATTGTAAAATCAAGGTAGGATAACCTGAAACAATCCTGCGAGGAGAAGCTGGTGAATGAATCCAATAAAGAGGGGCCCCCTGCCATAATAATGCAGTGGGAGCAAATTGAGATGGGAAAACCAGCAGCCACAAATCTTGATGATAATCTATACGTTGTAACATAGTAGAGGATAAGGCTTCTTGAAACCTTGATAAAGCAGCTCTGGCTTCCTTACTAAGGACCCTCTCAGAGGTAGGGTCGGCATCCCCTTGCAAAATATCAAACAAAGGCTTAAGTTCCCCTGAAGACACTCCAACCGAAGGTCGCACCTAATTTAAATTTCCTAATAGTTTTTGATAATCATTCAATGTTTTTAAATGATCTACCCTAATTTGAACCTTCTGAGGACGAACCCCTACAACCGAAGCATTTTTTGTCTGAAGGAGATCTCCTTAATCCCTTATTTAAGGCAGCAGCCAGCACCTGGGCCTGTACAAAATTCCCATCGATCTCTTTGCAAATTTTCAAATATTCATTAAGACTTTTGGACTTATGGGTCCTTATAGCTTCTTGGCAGTATTTATTGGCATTTTCAAAAGCCAACTGTTTAATCACAGGCATAGCAGAATCCACATCCCCAAAAATTTTTCCAGCTAATGCCATCAGTAGAGCCACAAAATCTGAATAAGGCTCAGAAGGTCCTTGAAGGACTTTGGTTAATTGTTCCCCTGCAGCTAAATTGGGAAGACTGCCCCATGCTCTCACAGATGCAGTGGCAACCTGAGCATACACTCCAGGATTGTATTGAATTTGGTTATGCAGAGCTTCATAGGCCCCAGTACCGGTTAACATTTCTAGGTTTACCTAGGGGTTGCCAGCTTGGGCATTGAGTCGTGCAGTTCTAATACATTGCTCCTGATATTCACTCCTCCAGAGCAAATAATTCTCCCCTGAAAGAACAGCACGACACAACTGTTGCCAATCACTAGGAGTTAAATTCATGGCAGTATAAGAATCTATCAGGGGGCTGGAGAGATGGCTCAGAGGTTAAGAGCAACAGCTGCTCTTCCAGAGGTCCTGAGTTCAATTCCCAGCAACCACATGGTGGCTCACAACCATCTGTAATGAGATCTGATGCCCTCTTCTGGTGTGTCTGAAGACAGCTACAGTGTATTCATACAAATAAAATAAATCTTTAAAAAAAAAAATAAATAAATAAGAATCTATCAAAGCCTTGGTAAAGGGGGCCAAAGGGCCATAAGATGCTACAGCCTCCTTCAGTTGCTTTAATTCCTTAAATGTCAAGGGTTGGTGCTGCCGAATAAATTGCCCAGGATTAGCAGGATTAGGCACCTCAACAACAGGATAGGCACGAGGACACTCCCTTCTTTGTTTCTGAAAAATCACTCCTTTAGTAACAGGGGCCTCCTCGGCCTTCAGTTCCATCTCACCTTGCCACCATTCCTCCCAAGAATCCTCATACGCAGGTGGAGCCAAAGGGGAGCAGGGCTCCGCAGGAGATGTGCAACCTCTTAAGGATTTAAATCTTAACATCTTGGTCTGTTTACCTTGTTTTTCCTAGGATTGCAGCCTCTCCCTCTCTTTTCTGCTCGAACCCACTTCCTTTCCTCCATCAACCTCCAAAAGTTCCTCCTCCTCAGAAGAAGAAGAATCCCCTGATGTAGATGAAGAGGAGGAAGAAGATCCACATAGGGACTCCCTAGAGAATTCCTCCTGAACTTCTCCAAGAGTTTTCTTAACCTCCTCAATTTGTTCCTCAACCAATTCGTTTTCACTAACAAGGGCATCCCTAACCAGTTTCCAAACGCCCCAAACTGATTTCTTAAGGACTAAAGGACCATGGCGATCAGCAGCAGCACGAAAATCACCTATTACCTTTTCCCAGTCTTACAGCTTAAAAGTGCCATTTGCCACAAACCATGGAGAGAATTTTTGTACTTCTTTCATAAATTCTTCAATAACCCTAGCTTTAACAGCAGTTCCCCGCTGAGCCAGAAGAGTAGGTAGTTGCTTAGCTAGCAACTCCTTACTGTGTGCCAAACCCATGGCGTTTACTTACCCCGAAAATTTACTTTTGGTCCGTGTCCAATACGTCTCCTGTCTTAATGTGCACCCCGGAGACGGCCCGACAGCAATCTTCCTCTTCTTTCCGATCTCGGTGGGAACCTCCACTTGTCAGCTACGCCACCATAGCTAACTGAGTTCCTTGGATCGGCGGAGGGCTGAGGGTGAGAGAAAGAAAGACAAAGAGTCATCTGGTAAAGAACCAAATGCTATATTTTCAACTGTGTAGACCCCTTTTATACTCCCCACAAAACAGGAACACAAACAGGAACAGGAATAAAAACAGGAACAAGGATCAAAACAGGAACAAGGAGACACACTTGGCAGCTTATCACCTAAGTTTGGATTTCTCCTTGAGCAGTCTTCTCAGGGAAATGCATAGAGATGGAGGATCGGGCATAACAGCACAGGTGCAGAGGATGTTGACTCACAACGAATGATAAACACACTCCACAATCTGATAAGGGCATTTTCTCAACAAGACATTTTCACCCCAAATGATAGTAACTTAACCAAATTGTCAGAAAATTATCCAACCCAGATGGGGAAAGGCAATCCCTTTCTGGAATGCCCGACACTTTAAGTTGTGAGCTGTCTTTTCTCTTGGAACAGTAGACGGCCTGACCTCATCTCCTGTCACATTTTCACTGATTTATCTATCAGGTGTCTCAGCTGTACACCCCTTCCCCATCAATTCTATTCTCCATATGTTTATATCTGGGATTTGTGACTGCTGTCTGCAGAGGATGGTCATTAGAGTCACTCTGGAACCTGGAACTGAAGTTCACACAGTGAATAGAGGGTCTGGACTTTCCCTATACCAGAGTCATCATGAGGCAAAGCCCAGTGGCACATGTGAGCTCTTTCCTCTCACCAACCTGAAGGACATGATGTTCCATTAGCTTCCTGACCTGCAACATGATGACTTCCAGTAGTTGATGGCCTTGACGAATCTTAAAGGCCACTGTGTGTCTCAAGTGCAGTCTTTAGATATTCAGGAAAAGGGAAATGGTCCATAACTGCACTTGCTCCAGTGTCCTTCCTTCCTGAGCCCTTTGGGTCTTACCCTAGTTGTAATCTACCCAGTGGAGGTCTCATTCAGTAGGAGGTTTTCAAAAAGGTGGACCTGCCATTGTCCATGGTACCTGGGGTTCCCTCCCCTTGCATCTAATACATTTCCCTCCTTCAGCTTCTCCTCTACAGATGATGGTGCTGTGCTACAGAAGCTGGTGTGTGTGAGAAGGACATGGTTCTCTGACTATGAGGGCAGTTGTTCATTATTACAGAGGATCACATCTCAATATAACACTAAACTAGAAACACAAAGTAAAACTCTCCTACCTCAGCAAGGTATTCAGGAAAGATGTGAGGCTGTTGTACACAGGGACAAGTGTCCAGATGGAATCCAATGTGATTATCTGGTGCCTGGCAGAGGGACAAAGGTCAAGGCTCTAATGGGCCAACTCAGTGTCTCCCCACAGTTCAGAAGGACAGCCAGGTGCTGAGCTGCTTGTTTGGTGTATCAGTATAGAGCATCTGCCAAGAATGGATATCAGCATCTGTAGAGGAGAGAAACACTGGATTCATACACATTCGTCCTGCATGCCCAGCCAGTAAGACAACAGTCAATCCTTTAAGCCAGTGTGTACACAATGATATAGAATTCTCCACTGGGACTCCATTCACAAGAAAGGGACCACTTTGGTTGCCGATCAAACCATGTGATAAACAGAAAAGAAGACCTGAGGAGATGCCTTCAATCCCTGTACCCCACGACCAAATAACACTCATTCTCAGAACTCATGAGCTGGTCCTTGTTTCTCTTCCTTCTCCCATTCATTCTATCTCCTATCAAAGTGAAGACATTTCCTTCCCATGCCCAGAATTGAGTCTTGTTCCAGAATTCAAGGAATATAGTTGAAAAGAAGATCTGGACCTCTCTGTCTTCACAAGTCTGCATGGACATTAAGGATGGACAGTCTCTGGAATATCCTGTGCCATCTGCAGGATGTCCTAGGCAGCTGTGCTGTCCACATCTATGGCAGAAGCACGTGAGGCAATAGACTATCCTCTGACAAGGCCACTCTGCCATTGACACTGATTTGATGAATCCCATTTCCATATAAACACACCCCAGCCTGCCCCAACAGCAAGCTACTGTCTCTATGTGTACAATAAGGACAGGAGGACTATGACAGTAGGATGCTGGATGCAATAATCATTGTTTCGTCTTGTAATGCTGAAAAAAGTAGCTCAGGCCTCAAAGGAGGTGGACTTCAAGTGTCAGAGCTGAGTGTTACTCCTGGATCTGAGTCAACACCAACACCCAGGAATCCAGGTGCTTTGAATGGTGGATGCTTCTGTCCACAGTGGGAGAATGGAAAGTCCGTAGGGTGCACTTAAGGAGCACTCACTCTCTGTAGGTCAACAGGGAATGAAATAGTCTCATCAGACTCCTAGCTGGTCTGCTCCTGAGAAGACACCATATTCTGACCCATCCCAGAGGATCTGCTGCACTCAGAGCAGTTGGTAAGAACCCTCCCCCACAACCTGAAGTCCCAGAGCTGCAGCTAAGACACCAGCAGCACACTAGGGACACATTATCCACCAAACCTCGCCCTTCCAAACACCACTCCCCTTCTGCCACCTTTGCCTGGTCCTTTCTGCTGGGGAAGACTCCTAGCTGATCTGCTCCTGAGAAGATATCATATTCTGACCCATCCCAAAGGATCCACTTCACCCAGAGCAGTTAACTCCTAGCTTGTCTGTTCCTGTGAAGACACCATATTCTGACCCATTTGCACGGATTCCTTCTTATCTGAGCCAGTATCCTGAGAAAACCTTGGGCACCACGTCTGCAACCAATTCCACAACACCCAGAGGAAGCTGGACTCCCAGGAGCTCTAACACATCCAAAATCATAGAGGAAGCTGGACTCTCAGGATCTCTAACACCCCCAGGATCCCAGAGGCAGCCTGACTCTCAGAAGCTCTGACACCCAGGATCTCAGGATCATCGATCACAGAGACAGCTAGACTCTGAGGAGTTCTGACATAACCAAGATAACAGGAGAGACAGGTTCCAGTCAGAGACAGTGAGTGTGGGTAGCACCGGAGATAACCAGATGGCAAAAGGCAAATGTAAGAATGTAAGCAAAAGAAGCCAAGGTTACTTGGCATCATCAGAACCCAATTCTCCCACAATAGCAAGTCCTAGATCACACCTGAAAAGCAAGATTCAAATTTAAAATCACTCCTCTTGATGATGATAGAGGACTTTAAGAAGGACATAAATAACTCCCTTAAAGAAGCACAGGAGAACACAGGTAAACAGGTAGAAGCCCTTAAAGAGGAAACACAAAAATCCCTTAAAGAATTACAAGAAAACACAACCAAATAGGTGAAGGAATTGAACAAAACCATCCAGGATCTAAAAATGGAAGTAGAAACAATAAAGAAATCACAAAGGGAGACTACCCTGGAGATAGAAAACCTAGGAAAGAGATCAGGAGTCATAGATGCAAACATCACCAACAGAATACAAGAGATACAAAGAAAATCTCATGTGCAAAAGATGCCATAGAAAACATTGACACAACAGTCCAAGAAAATGCAAAATGCAAAAAGATCCTAAACCAAAACATCCAGAAAATCCAGGACACAATGAGAAGACAAAAATTAAGGATAATAGGTTTAGAAGAGAGCGAAGAGTCCCAACTTAAAGGGCCAATAAATATCTTCAACAAAATTATAGAGGAAAACTTCCCTAACCTAAAGAACAAGATGCCCATGAACATACAAGAAGCCTACAGAACTCCAAATAGACTAGACTAGAAAAGAAATACCTCCTGTAACATAATAATCAAAACACCAAATGCACAAAACAAAAAAAGAATATTAAAAGCAGTAAGGGAAAAAAGTCAAGTAACTCATAAAGGCAGATCTATCAGAATTACACCAGACTTCTCACCAGAGACTATAAAAGGCAGAAGATCCTGGACTGATATCATACAGACCCTAAGAGAACAAAAATGCTAGCCTAGACTACTATACCCAACAAAACTCTGAATTACCATAGATGGACAAACCAGGACATTCTATGGCAAAACCAAATTTACACAGTACCTTTCCACAAATCCAGCCCTACAAAGGATAATAGATGGAAAACTCCAATACATGGAGGGAAACTATACCTTAGAAAAGGCAAGAAAGTAATCTTCCAACAACCCCAAAAGAAGATAGCTACACAAACATAATTCTACTTCTAATAACAAAAAATAACAGGAAGCAACAATCACTTTTCCTTAATATTCTTAACATCACTGGACTCAATTCCCCAATAAAAATACTTGACTAATGGACTGAATATGTAAACAGGACCCAGCATTTTGCTCCATACAGGAAATGCACCTCAATGACAAAGACAGACACTACCTCAGAGTAAAAGGCTGGAAAAAATTTTTTCCAAGCAATGGTCCCAAGAAACAAGCTGGAGTAGCCATTCTAATATCAAATGAAATCAATTTTAAATTAAAAGTTATCAAAAAAGATAAGAAAGAACACTTCATACTTGTCAAAGGAAAAATCTACCACGATGAACTCTCAATTCTGAATACCCATGCTCCAAATGCAAAGGCATCCACATTCATAAAAGAAACTTTACTAAAGCTCAAAGCACACATTGCACCTCAAACAAAAATAGTGGGAGACTTCAACACCCCATTCTCAACAATGGACAGATGATGGAAACAGAAACTAAACAGAGACACAGTGAAACTAACAGAAGTTACAAACCAAATGGATTTAACAGATATCTATAGAACATTTTATCCTAAAACAAAGGAATATACCTTTTTCTCAGCACCTCATGGTACCTTCTCCAAAATAGACCATATAATTAATCACAAAACAGGCCACAAAAGACAAAAAAAGATTGAAATAATCCCATGCATCCTATCAGATCACCATGGACTAAGGCTGGTCTTCAATAACAACAAAAACAACAGAAAGCCCACATACACATGAAAACTGAACAATGCTCTACTCAATGATAACTTGGTCAAGGAGGAAATAAAGAAAGCAACTAAAGACTTTTAAGAATTTAATGAAAATGAAGGCACATCATACCAAAACTTGTGGGACTCCATGAAAGCAGTGCTAAGAGGAAAACTCATAGCTCTAAGTGCCAAAAAAAAAAAAAAAAAAAAAAAAAAAACCAACCCCTGGAAAGAGCATACACTAACAACTTGACAGCACACCTGAAAGCTCTAGAACAAAAAGAAGCAAATACACCAAAGAGGAGTAGAAAGCAGGAAATAATCAAACTCAGGGCTAAAATCAACCAAGTAGAAACAAAAAGAACTCTACAAAGATTCAACAAAACCAGGAACAGGTTCTTTGAGAAAATCAACAAGATAGATAAAGCCTTAGCCAGACTAGCCAGAGTGAACAGAGACAGTATCCAAATTAATAAAATCAGAACTGAAAAAAGAGACATATCACAAAGGACATTTTAAAAAATCATCAGATCCTACTACAAAAGCCTATACTCAACAAAACTGGAAAATCTGAAGGAAATGGACAATTTTCTAGACAAATACCAGATACCAAAGTTAAATCAAGATCAGATTAACCATCTAAACAGTCCCAGAACCCCTAAAGAAAAAGCAGCAGTCATTAAAAGTCTCCCCACCAAAAAAAGCCCAGGATGGTTTTAGTGCAGAATTCTATCAGTTCTTCCAAGAAGACCAAATACCAATTCTCTTCAAACTATTCCACAAATAAGAAACAGACACTGATGTGGATGTCAGGAAGTGCATGCTGACGGGAGCCTGATATAGTTATCTCTTTAGAGGTCTGCCAGAGTTTGACATACTCAGAGGTGGATGTTCACAGCTAACCATTGAACTGATCAAGGGGTTCCCAATGGAAGAATTAGAGAGAAGACTGAAGGAACTGAAAGGGCCCCATGAGGAGAGCAACAATACCAACGAACCACAGCTCCCAGGGTCTAAACCACCAGCCTGGGAGCACATAGGGAGGGACCCATGGCTTCAGCTGTATATGTAAGGGAGGATGGCCTTGTCAGGCATAGGTGGGAGAGGCGATCCGTGGTCTCATGAAGGCTGCAGGCTGAGTGTGGGGGAATTCGAGGGTGGGGATGTGGAAGTGGGGAGGTAGGTAGGGGTACATCCTTATGTAAGCAGGAGGAAGGGGGGATGAGATAGGGGGTTATTGGGCAGAGGGAAGGGGGAAATGGGGTAAGGGAATAACATCTGAAATGCAAATAAAATATCCAATAAAAAAATTAAAAAAAAGAAACAGAAGGAACACTGTCCAATTTGTTCTATGAAGTCACAATTACACTCATACCTAAACTACATAAAGACCCAACAAAGAAAGAGAACATCAGACCAATCCCCCTTATGAATATCGATGCAAAGATATTCAATAAAATTCTCACAAACCGAATCCATGAACAACACATGAAAACAATCATCCATCATGATCAAGTAGGCTTTATCCCAGGAATGTAGGGATGGTTCAATATAAGAAAATCCATTAATGTAATCCACCACATAAACAAACTCAAAAAAGAAAACCACATGATCATCTGACTAGATGCTGAGAAAGCATTTGACAAAATTCAACACCCCTTCATGGTTAAAGTCTTAGAAAGATCAGGAATTCAAGGCCCATACCTAAACATAGCAAAAGCAATATATAGCAAACCAGAAGCCAACATCAAACTAAATGGAGAAAAACTTGAAGCAGTCCCAATAAAATCAGAGAATAGACAAAGCTGCCCACTCTCTCCTTATCTATTCAATATAGTACTAGAAGTCCTAGCCAGAAAAATTAGACAACAAAACAAGGTCAAAGGAATACAAACTGGAAAGGAAGAAATCAAAGTATCACTATTTGCACCCCAAAACTTCCACCAGAGAACTCCTAAACCTGACAAACAACTTCAGCAAAGTGGCTGAATATAAAAGTAACTCAAACAAATCAGTAGCCTTCTTCTACTCAAAGATAAACAGGCTATGACACCCTTCACAATAGTCACAAATAATATGAAATACCTTGGTGTTACTCTAACCAAGCAAGTGACAGATCTGTATGACAAGAACTTCAAGGCCCTGAATAAAGAAATCAAAGAAGATTTCAGAAGATGGAAAGGTCTCCCATGCTCGTGGATTGGCAGGATTAATATAGTAAAAATCGCCATCTTGCTGAGAGCAATCTACAGATTTAATGCAATCCCCATCAAAATTCCCACTCAATTCTTCACAGAGTTAGAAAGAGCAATTCTCAAATTCATTTGGAATAACAAAACCCCAGCGTAACAAAAACTATTCTCAAAAATAAAAGATCTTCTGGGGAAATCACCATCCCTGACCTCAAGCTCTACTACAGAGCAATAGTGATAAAAACTGCTGGTACAAAGATAGGCAGGTAGATCAATGGAATAGAATTGAAGACCCAGAAATGAACCCACACACCCATGGTCACTTGATCTTTGACAAAGGAGCTAAAACTATTTGGTAGGGAAAAGACAGCATTTTCAAAAAGTGATGCTGGTCCAACTGTAGGTCAGCATGAAGAAAAAGGCAAATCCATCCATTTCTATCTCCTTGTACAAAACTCAAGTCCAAGTGGATGGAGGACCTCCACATAAAATAAGATACACTGAAACTAATAGCAGAGAAAGTGGAGAAAAGTCTCAAACACATGGGCACAGGAGAAAAGTTCCTGAACAGAACACCAATGGCTTATGCTCTAAGATCAAGAATTGACAAATGAGACCTCATAAAAATGCAAAGCTTCTATAAGGCAAAAGACACTGTCTATAGGTCAAAACACCAACCAACAGATTGGGAAAAGATCTTTACCAATCCTACATCCGATAAAGGGCTAATATCCAAAATATACAAAGAACTCAAGAAATTAGACTCCAGACAAACAAATAACCCTATTAAAAATGGGGTACAGAGCTAAACAAAGAATCTTCAACTGAGGAATATCGAATGGCTGAGAAGCACCTACAGAAATGTTCAACATCTTTAGTCATCAGGGAAATGCCCTGAGATTCCACCTCACACCAGTCAGAATGGCTAAGATCAAAAACTCAGGTGACAGCAGATGCTGGTGAGAATGTAGAGAAAGAGGAACACTCCTCCATTGTTGGTGGGATTGTAAACTGGTACAACCACTCTGGAAATCAGTCTGATGGTTCCTCAGAAAATTGGACATAGTATTACCTGGGGACCCAACTATACTACTCCTGGGCATATACCCAAAAGATGTTCCAACATATAACAAGGACACATGCTCCACTATGTTCATAGCAGCCTTATTTATAATAGCCAGAAGCTGGAAAGAACCTAGATGTCCTTCAACAGAGGAATGAATACAGAAAATGTGGTACATTTACACAACGGAGTACTACTCAGCTATTAAAAACAATGAATTCATGAAATTCTTAGGCAAATGGATAAAGCTAGAAAATATCCTGAGTGAGGTAACCCAATCACAAAAGAACACATGGTATGCACTCACTGTTAAGTGGATTTTAACCCAAAAGCTCACAACACCCAAGATATAACTCACAAACCACATGAAGCTCAAGAAGAAGGAAGACCAAAGCATGGGTGCTTCAGTTCCTCTTAGGAGTAACAAAATACTCACGGGAGCAAATAAAAAGACAAACTGTGGAGCAGAGACTGGAGGAGAGGCCATCTGAAGACTGCCCCACCTGGGGATCTATCCCATGTTCAGTCATCACACGTAGAAACTGTTGTGGATGTCAGGAAGTGCATGCTGACAGGAGCTTGATATACCTCTCTCCTCAGAAGCTCTGCCAGAGTCTGACATACAGAGGCAGATGCTCACAGCTAACCATTGAACTGATCATTGGGTCCCCAATAGAGAAGTTAGAGAGAAGACAGAAGGAACTAAAGGGGCTTGAGGCCCCATGGGGAAAGCAACAATACCAACCAACCAGAGCTCCCAGCGTCTAAACTGCCTGCCTAGGAACACTCATGGAGGGACCAATAACTCCAGTTATAAATGTAGTGGAGAGTGGCTTTGCCAGGCATTGGTGAGAGAGGAGGTACTTGGTTCCATGAAGACTGGATAACCCAGTGTAGGAGAATTCGAGGGCTGGTAAGGTGGAGTGGGTGGATGGGTGAGAGCATATCCTTATAGAAACAATAGGAGGGGGGATGAGATAAGGGGTTTCTTGGGGGGGAACAGGGAAAGAAAATAACATCTGAAATGTAAATAAATAAAATATCCAATTAAAAAAGAAAAAGAAATAATCTTGTCTCCCTGGACATCATGGCCCAAATGAGAAAAACAGCATGCATGGGCTTCTCCATTTGGGAAATGGGGTGGGGGTGGGAGCAGACAATGTATACATACTGACCCCTTGAAAATCACACAGTTTGAGAGGAAACCTCTGAAGCTTGAATCACTGTGAAACATGCTGTCTGCCAGTACCAAAATCCTTCCTGAGAGCAGAATACACTACCAAACCACCAGAACCCTAAAGTAATGATGAGTGAGGTGACAGGTGTTCTGGTGTCCTGTAACACCATCAGGAGCCCTGAGGCTCACTTCCTCCTATACGCAAATGTAACCCACATCAGTGCAAGTCACTCCAGGGCAGCTGTCACTCTTCCAGAATTCTGTGGACAGGAAAGCTAAGGATGCCTCCTCTTCCCTGCTGTCTTTGTCTTCTCAGGAAGCTTGAACACTTAAGTCCCTGCAGATTTCTTAACCTGCACTGAACTCCCTGATCATCCAGTGTTCCAGGACTCTCCAAGTCTTAGAAAAGAGAAGACTACAGATATTTGCAACTCTGATCCTATCTAACTGAGCTTCCAGTGCTCAAAGGTAGAAAATGGACTGAGATTTCTGAGGCAGCTCCATAAAACCTATCCAAAGTCAAGCTCTGGGAAGGTCAATATATGAGAAGAGTCTAGAGTCTAAAGAATGAAGTGTGTTCTCCTTAGGGCCAGGAGACACATGAGGAGTGCCAGAGTAGATACAGAAAACATAGTGTCATGGTGTGGAGCCCAAGGCCACAGAAAGCTACTGAGAAACCTAATGCCTGTATGAGTGAACCTAGTGTGGGTGGACATGGTCCCCTTCACTGTAGGCTGTAGTGTTGTCACCATGTGCTCCTGCAGAAGCACATGTCCCAGCAGACTATCCTCTGACAAAGTTACTCTGCCCTTCAAGCTCATGTGATGATGATTGCACTGATTCATATAGGACACCTGGCCTTACAAGGTTCTACTGTCACTGAGGTGACAGTAAGGACAGGAGGGCTATGACAGTGGGAGACTGCATGCAGTCTCTTTAAGCTATACTGTAAAATACCTGATTCCCTCTTCAGACCTTCATTTTATGCTGGTGTCCTCCTAGTGACAACTCTGTCACCAAAAAAGAGCAACTTCTTCCCTGACTCTCCCTCAGTTTTCGTCCCCAGTCTTGAGATTTCAAGTTGATTCTTTTTTTCTATTTTTTTTCTACCAGATGTATTTCCTACTGTGAAGTCCCTCCCTCCATTAAAAGTTAGCAAATGGTCAGCATTTCAGGCTACATTCCTACTACTAACATATTTAATAAATTAGGACCATTTCAGTGGCACTAGGTATGAATAAGGCTTACAGACTTTACCCTTATTTTTACAGATGGTATGGCTCTGAAAGCCCGGAACCTTGCAAAGCATTTTAAATTATTTACATAATTACTCACTCACTTATAGTCCCTCTATCCTCTATCCTAATTGTTTGTCTTTCTCTTCTCTCAGTTGCTGTCTATATCTGTCTCTGTTAATCTATTTTTCTGTTTCTCAAATCCTCTACATGCTTGTTCTCTCTCTCTCTCTCTCTCTCTCTCTCTCTCTCTCTCTCTCTCTCT